>NC_060129.1:138319895-138621342 GCF_021461395.2 Schistocerca americana
ATTAAATGTTGCGAGAGCGAAGTTGTATCAATAGCGATTGAATTAATGGTGATCTGAAAAATCTGTCCAATGGAGTGTGTTGTTTGGTTCGTCTGTTGCTGCTTCACGACTGTCTTCCTTGGCTTTGATTGACTGCGAAACGTCGAAATTTAATCCTTCATCTGCATTGTCGGTGGCAAAAGACGTGTCAGTAAACAATGACGTATACCATTGGTTATTTTTTGTGTATGAAAAAAGGTGTAATCCGTTAATTTCCTATTCGTGTATTGAAATGCTCTGCTAAAAGTGTAATGCACCTTCATAGTCCGAAATCGCATCACGTTCTATTAACAAATCCATACGCAGCTTAACTTCAGTTGTTAAAAGTGGGACGATCCAAAAATCTGCATAAATTGTGTGGCTGTGAACAAGAAACTTTAAGTGTGTGCGTGTGTGTGTGTGTGTGTGTGTGTGTGTGTGTGTGTGTGTGTGTGTGTGTGTGGTTTTTACATCTACTCTTTTTCGTGAAACTGCTACTCCAACTTTAGTCTTTTGTAATGGGATTGTACAGCAAGAATTATTCGCATTGTGTTTATTGCCCGCTGCATCACTAATCGATGTAACTGGAGATCCGTAGTCAGTCAGTGCGGTGAAATTATGTAAGTCAGTTGGTATGCTTCTAATCGCATGATGCACATTCTTTTACTGTATTGATACCGTAAAAACTGTAAACTGATTAAATCCTGAACTTTCCTATTAATCTCATTAATAAAAGCAAAGTGGTCCCCGTGTGTTAATGGTCTGCAAGTAATGCTGTTCGTGAAATGTTCCCTGTCCGTTGATAATTTTCGTAGCAAACAGATCCTGAAATGAAAATATCTCACCTCGTAATGTAAATGCGTGAAAACACAGTGCTTGGCTGCTGTCTGCGCTCCAGTTGCAAATTTCTGACTCCAGTTGCTGAGAGCCTAATGGAATGCTCCAGACAGCGATCAAACTGTTTTATACACACCACTGAGAGAGACACTGCTTTGAATAAAAATGGCTTGGACCGAGGATGTGGTGAAATATGCCTTTAGCAAAATGTTTTTACATTATCGGATATATTATTACCCGTATGCAGTTCATATTACAACATTTATTAATATTGTCAAAGGAAGACACCGATACCAAAGTCTTCCTCTCACAAACGTCAGTGAAATAATTGACAGACATGAAAAAACCCTCACAGTGAAAATTAAACAATCTTTAATGAAAAATCTCAATTTCCTTGATGTTGCTGTCTAATTCAACAATGAAACTAATGTAACTAGCGCGACTGCAGTGCCACTAAATAAAAAAAATGTTACCTTCATTGCTCTTCATACTCTTTTCTGATAGCCTTACACCTCATTTCATTCTGAACCGTTAATCGTATCTCTCTCCTCTGTTTCACAGCATTCAAACACAGAGCACTTTACTTAAACGCAGGCGCTCTTAACTTTACACCTGCACTGCCCAGAGTCCCCTGCTCGGCGTCTCAACTCACAACTACCCCCCTGGCGCTGGAACTCCAGCGCCCCTCTCTCTCCCCGGCAGCGACGACAAACACGTGGACACCCTCCAGCGACGCAGCTGCTCCTCCCTTCTTCCGCTTGGTAGGTAAACAGACCTGGTTAGACACTGTTCATATGGGACCCTGCTGCCTCAAATGCTGTCTCCTGTTCCTTACCAGCAGGTTAATGAGCGCCACGTCGCTGCCGCCATTTATTCTGATATCGACTGCATTTTATTATTATTATTTTTTTTTTTGCCAAGGAAAGATCCGCTGCCCTGCTCGGAAGGAGGCTTTTAAATTAAGAGAAATAAGTACTTCCTTCCAGCACTGGGTAAGTAATTACATGTGGTTAACATTTTTTAATATTACTCTCTGCAACGTCAAAGGCTATTGTCTACAGCTTCCTATTTTGAAGTAACGGGGGGTATTCTCCTGTTCTTTATCAGCATTTAACGGACGTCTTTTAGTCTACTCTGGCGATGACTGCGTTTTATCTGCAAATGGAAGATGCCCTACTCGAACACTCTTTTTGAGAAGTAGTGATCATGAGCACTTCTTACTTTCATTTTATAACAAATAACATCTCGTTAACGTTTTAAACATTACATTCTGCTGCCTCAAATGTTTTCTACAGAGCCCCACATGAATTGTAGTAATAGCACTGTTCTTTTCCAGCATGTCATTAATGTCTTTTGGCTGCCACCATTTCCTCTGCCAACAACTGTGTTTTATTTGCTAAGTGAAGACGCCCTGCCCAAAAGCACGCTATGAAACGTACAGACACCAGTACCTCCTCCTTTCATTTGGTGAGTGATTACATCTGGTTTAGACTTTCAATATTACGTTCCACATGTTGAAAATGTTACAATTGTCGTAACGATAATGGAAAAGAAAAACGTTGTAATTTTGTGTCGCGTCACCAAGACCTTAGTGAGTGTCCCTGCAGTTTCTCTGCTTCAGTCTGTCATCAACTGGAGGCCGCGGCAGGCGCCTCTTGCTCTCACACTGTGGTGACGTCACAACACCACCGCCCACACACGCTGGCCCCGTAATCGAGTGAGCCTGGCCTTGTTGCCTCTCACCGGAACAACAAATCAACACTTTGAAGTCTGGGACTCAGTATGACACACTAGCACGCCAGACTGGGGTCTTCTGTCGTTTTTAAAAAAAATCACAATTTACGAACGGTTACAGATAAATCGTTGCACTTTGTCCGTTTCACCCCTGTACATTAAACTTTAAAATGAAGTAACACGTTATAGTAAAAAACTCCGCTTAAATTTACACTGTTATCGCAAGTTTATAGCTGAAACAAAGAAAATAAAGTTTTTACAGTAGGGTTTATTATAGGTAGAATGAATATTGCACTTGTTTATGTTTTATGAAAACAAACTGAAAGGCATTTACTAAAGAATATCTTAATACACAACTAAATTAAATTACAATTTTTTATAAATAATTTGTATACGTAATTGGCTTTCGTGTGAAATGGCTCAAAGCATTCTGGCATGCACAGCGCAACATCACACACTGAACATCAGTTTGTTGTTTCTTTCCGTTTCGACTCTCCAGTTTCTTTTTTAACTTTGTCACCACACGCTTTACACCATCTCCACGGCCTCGCTTTGCTGTCCGTTGGAGGAAATTTTCTTCCAAAATGTCGCCCAGTTAGTCTGTCGCCTGCAGTCGAAGGCTTCGCCCCTACTTGTTCCTTTCCAGCCACCGTGGCCAGTGTTTCTCCAGTTAACACACATGAGTTTATCTGGAGGACATGGCTGCCTGTATAGCATTTTATACATGACTGTTTACTATTCCCCAAATGAAAATTCTGTAGATAAGTAAGTCGTATCTAGGACTTGCCAACACGTTTTGTATTATTTACTGTCTGATATGTCACGTGAACGAATTATTTTTTTGAATGATGTAGTGAGAATTACTAATTATTCTTACACGTTTCAAATAATTCAAAATGAAATTCACGCTTTACTTCAATCCTGTAGGCAACATTTGTAAATAATTTCCGAACACCGGATTTTGCAAGATTCAGCCGCCACTCACTCGAGTTACGGAAGAAACGTTTGCGGTTAACCCACGATTTGTAGAGAGCAATGACATCCATATTCATCCACATTATGTGCAGCAGGTTAGAATTTAATTTCCAGTATCCTCTGCGAATTATTTTGGGACTGTGTAGACATTTTGCAATAACAATTACAGGGTGGTGGTCGGAGAAGCTGACAGGGGCTGCTTCGTCATCCTGCACAGTTACTCACAGCCCGCTGTGGTGTGGAGTCTGTCAGGCCTCGAAGCCGACACTGGCGAGACGTCCGTGCAGTGAGTGCGTGTGGCGGCGCGCCGCTCAGCTACGGCCTCCGTGTCCAGACCTGCAGTCAGATTTTGCAGGGCGCCACAGAAGGGTGTCGCGCCTTCTGAGTCGATGGCTGAAAAACCTTTCCCTTGGAGCTCTCTTGTTTGATGCGGAGGGAGTGCAGAGGTTTAGAGAGGTGACCACATTCGCAACTCCTGTCACAATGCGTCCTCCAGGCTCTTTTTCTACATCCTTTAGTTACTGTGTTCGTGAAGAGTCACTCCCTGAAAAAGGCGCAAAATCTGCATTACGAAACTCTGCACTTGGCCGGTGGCCACCCGAGCGAGAAGCAGAAGGCGTACTTCTGCGCATGCGCGGGCGTATCGAATTGGTCTGCTGGTTCTGTGATGCTGGCACCCTTTCTGCCTCCAGACGGCTGTCGCGCTGGACCTGTACCGTACGTTTTTGACAGTTCCGTCACTATCTTAATAGTAACTGGTTCCAGAACAGAGGAGCGTTCCGTTCACACAGCTAGGCCAACAAATTTAATTACCATCAATGTTCATGTCCACCGCAAGGTACAGTGACTGTCACAATCTATGTGTGAAAATATATCATTTTAGATGTTTCAAACAGGTAAATGAAGTCTAAACACAAAGCTTAACAATATTCAGGGCCAACATTTTAATCAGAGTAATTTGTTTTGCAGACAAATGACATATACAAATTAGATTGAAATCGGCCTCCTCTCTCGTAGGCGAATTGTTTGACGTACTGACTAGCCTCTAATTCGCATCGTGTAGCGTGTGCTTCCCATATACATATTTACCAAAAGATGTGGGAAATCCCGATTAAAAAAAATAGTCCGATCGTGCATATGTAACTTCAGTCCCGGATGGCGCGTAAATATTTAAGCGGAATGTCTCAGCGACAGAACATGCAATTGCACGTCTGCTGGGATAAAGTTGGACGTTTTCAGGTGTAAACCCATCCCTTTAAAGAACTGCCGTAGCGTTGTTTATTTCTGCATCGATAGTAATGACAGCTTGAGAGCCAGCTGATGTCCCTACAGCTGCCGTTGAGACTTGCTGCGAAAATAATACATCAAACGTGACATCTTGTATTAAATCATCTAGCGCACTAATTGTAACAGAGGTTGTTATCGAAGTAATGTTTAGTGTTAGTACATCGTGGGGTGCCATTAGATAGATGTAGCGTGCTGTGACATAACTGCGAAATTGCTGCGAGAGCGGGAGAAAATATCTTTGTAATACCGGGACATTAAATGGCAGCCGGACGCTGGCGTCTGCGATCATCACCGACTTTGGAACTGTTGAGTACAACTGTAGCTCTAATCGCTAAACAGTATTACACATTTTATGCATGAAGTGATCGTCCTGACTCAGTTTCGGCCCCCCCTGTCGTGTGGCCGGTCTTTTCTCCGCCGCCGTGGTCGGACCGCCCCTACCGCCTGCTCCCGCCCCGCCGCTGCTTCTGCGCATGCGCGGCCCTCCGCCGGATTCGCTGCCCGCATTCTGCGTCGCTCCCCCCCCTGCGAGTTTCCAATCGGCGACTGCGCGGGCTTTCTGACGCCACCTGTTGCTGTTTGCACGTGAATAACAGTGTCGTAAGCGTTTCTGCCTTACAGACAAGACCGAATGTTTACACGGGCTTTCGTTACGTAGGGAGTAATGCAACATGTTACGGATATGGTGCTCTTTCCAGAAACAACTGTTTCTTTGGAGTCATTTTTATCGATGAAATTCGGATCTCGGAAATTTCTTTGTTATCTCGTCATCTGGCGTGCGCAGACGCATACTTAAATGAAAAAAAGTGCCGTAAACTCATCGCTGTGAAACCGGGCTTGAAACGCATTTGGTCGGTACACACCTGTCTGAAGCGTATTTCACAATGCTCTTCAACTTCTTCCACTGATACCCGCGCTGTTGCTGCTGCAGAGGAAAGGAAAGGTAACCTGAAGCCTGTTTCTCGTCGCTCTTGCTAAGCACAATAATATTCCCAACTTATTTTCTATTTATGGTTACGGTCGTATTCGGTAACACTGTAACGGTCTTGGCATAGCTGATTCCCCGTTCTACCCTAACAGATTCGAAAAGTTCGGGTCTATTTGTCACTTGCAAGTCTAAGATGCAGTCTTCACGACTCGTTTCTCAGATTAATGGTCCGAGGTAGTTTTTGAGTAAAGCACTTGGATCAGTTTCTCACGATTCCCTGGCCCTGCCAACAGTCTCGGCCACCTATGTCGCCCACTGCAGAGGTGGCAGGTTAAAGGTTCCACCTGAAACTGTAACATGGCGAGGAAATGCACGCCAGATGTTCTCCGGGTTTCTTACTTTCCATTCAGAGCTCTTAATAGACGAGTAGTTCAAAGATATTTCTAGCATCGCTACTGCAACAGGAAAAGGCCGGAAAAGCTGTGGTACTCCAACTACCCTCCGCCACACACCACAATGTATCTGTGAAATTATCATTTCAGACTTACCGAATCGATAAATTATTTCAGAAAGGCGTTATCTTGTGAATTTTGGAGCAGTTTTGACACAAAGCGGGATGCGTTACATTTTATCTTCATTTGCACTATAAATACGATAGCAGATCTGGTGCAGTTATTGTTTACAAGTCTGAAGATAAAGATTTACAATATTCAGGACCAATATTTTAAATTGAGTTATCTGTTCTGCAGATAAATGGTATGTATAAATTACATTGAAAACGACCTCCTCTGTCGCAGGCGAATTCTTTGATGTACCGGCTAGCCTGGATTTCGCATCGTGTAGCATGTGCTTCGCATACTTCCGTACAAAATTTAATTTTTACACTTTTCTGTCGCACTGGACTGAGATTTACGTATTTCGTTATCAAAATAAATTTTAGCCATTTCTCAGATACCAACCACACACTTAGAAGCACTAGTTTAAATAAATGCGAACACGTTTCAAAATATATGACGTCCGTTTCGACAGCGGATGTCTGCCGTGAGTGCTATTGTGTTTGACGATGCGAAGAACACAGGTGGAGTTCTGGGCTTTTTTCCATCTGCTGAAGCGTGCCATACCGTTCCAAAGTGCCGTAATAGCAGAGTGCAACAGGTGAATGGCGTTAGGCGCGATCCGAATTTTGGGGAGTCACCATTTTTTTAGGACGCTCTAGCGCGGTCACCACTCGTTGTCAGAAAATCACTGCTGATTGCTGCATGTTGTAGAAGAGTTTGTCCAATTTAATTTTGTGTTGGGTTTTCAACTTTGAGAAACACGTAGTCTTTGTGAAAGAAATTAAAATCTGAGAAAAGTCGGAAAATTTTGAGGCTTTCGTTGTGAAGTCGACATACTACAGGGCAGGAAGCACGAAATTTGGATTTAGGAGCCCAAAACATGTGATTATGGAATCGCTGAGAAAAGATGTGCTGCAGTTTATTACCAATTGGTATTTTTGGTCATTGCACGCAAGGTGGCTCTGGATAGTTACTGCTAGATATTTTACGGTAGGTGACTTACTGTTTCCAGCAATTTGTGGTCAGCAGTGTAATTGTACAGTAGTGGATTTCTTTTCCTGTGTATGCACAGTATATTACATTTATTTATGTTGAGGATCAAGTGGCAGAGCCTGAAGTATTCATCAATGCCGTGGAGGTCACTCACCAAGCCAGTACTGTCTCCTGGAGCCGCTGCTTCCTCACAGAGAATGTTGAGGAGCTTCCGTGTGTAACGCCGCCACATGAGGGCCACAGAAGCTCTTGTTCAGAATGCAGTCTGCCGCTTTGGTCACACATGCACGCATGGGGATACCAAGTCTAATTGTATCATAGAAGACAGGGGAATGAATGTTCCAAATGTGGTCTGCTTCCAAAGCATGTACAGAGACGCAAAAGTGTAATTTGGCGAAACTGCCGTATAATTCCAGTGATGGCTGCATGTCTCACGTGATTGAGTATAATTCCTTGAGAGATGGTAGTTTGTTCTGTAAGAGAAGCAAGGGAGGTGTTTAGGAGTCTAATGATTTTAGGTGGTTGTTCAATTCTCTTTATTTGAAGGTGAGCTGCCAAGAAGGCTGCAGATGGTGTGAGGATGATGTGGTGTGAGCACTGCTACAAATGTGACATTACAATTAAACAGGAAAAATACTTGTGCAGTGCACGCAGAGAAGTGAATTCAGTGTGAGGTCGCAAGTGAAGATACATTCTAACTGAACAGCTTATATGGCAATAATATGAGAATGGTGCAGTTCGCAGTGATGTAATGTAGCAACATAGACACTGCTAGCAAATGGTTTGCAGTAATTAGGTAATGTAGGAGACTGGTGCAAAGAACTAACATTAACGCACAACAACCGGTATTCTCGCATTTGTGTCTTGGAAGAGATTGGGTGTTTACATTTCGAAATACAGGCGGTTGTGAAAGACATCAGCTGTATTCTTGTAAGCTCCTTGAATACTGTATATGGGACAAGAAATATGAGAGGGAGAGAGAAGTGGAGTTTATAAATGATGGAGTATTTGTCAATTGTTGCTGAGCTTTTGCAGAAATTGCTTGTGAAATGTTTTACAGAGTGAATTCTCAAAAGGAATGTTTGTCACGTTGGTTTACAGGTATCTCCTGTTGTTGCAGTAGGTGTGGTGTTACTGGAGTAATTGTGTGGACTGCAAAAGGTAGAAATGAATAGAGAAAGCTATCTTTTTTTTTCAATTTTTTATTTTAATATCCTGTACAATGAAGTACTACTAGCACGTATTAATGCTGTGTTAGCATCTCGACGAGTTGCGGCCGGTTGCACAGCCTGGCGAGGTCCAGGGGGGTCCTCCCGTCATTAGCCCTCACCCCCCTGTCGGCTCCGGCCTGCAGCAACGCAGCCGCCGCTTCTGTGTGGCCATTCCATGCCGCCCAGTGCAGCGGCGTCTGCCCACACTGATTCCTGGCGTTGGGGTCGGACGCCGCAGAGAGCAGCAGCCGCACCACAGCCGCGTCGCCTCTCAGTGCAGCCCAGTGCAGGGCGGTCCACCCGCCCCCGTCCCTCGCCCCCACGTCCGCCCCAGCCGCGAGCAACGCCCGCACCTCCTCCACCGCCCCCTCGTCAGCCGCCTCTATCAGCCTCCTCCCTCGCTCCTCCTCAGAAAGGCTCCTGCACAAAACATCGACACACTTACTCTCTACTATTGAGACACGCACACCAAATGAAAGAAACCAACAGCCGCAAAACTGCCAACAATTCTGAATACACTTCTTCCGAGCGACAAGTCACAAATCTAGAAACCTCGCTTCTGCGATACGGGTTAACCAGCGTATTACAGACAGATCCACAGCACTAGCCCATAATCAAAAACTTCACCCATCTCCCATTAAAAATAGGTGCACTCCATCCCGTAACAAATACATTTGGCACATTCCCTCATAGTTCACTCCACAGATCCGCCTCCTTTCACCTCGGCATGCAGTTGCTACCCAATCCTTCATCTACATTCAAATAGACCCCTAAAACTACCTTCTCTGGGTACCAATTCCTTCTTTCACTTAGGAAGAAAACACTAGAAACTACACGCATCTGTAAGCACTGAAATACAATTTCCTCACCAGACAGCTAAGTGATTCAGACCAGTAACATGGAAATTTCCTGACATACCGACATAAAATATAAAAGTCACTGCTTCGTATACAATAACTCGGTCGACATATTTCAAATACAACAAGGGCACCGGGTCGACTCTCCCTGACACACACACACACACACACACACACACACACACACACACACACAAACTACCCGCTGCATAATAATCATCACATGTGCTCATATAATCATGCATGCAACAAGAGATACAGCCACTGGAACATTCATTTCCATCTGCTTACAAACTTTGCAACCCACCATATGGTCTGTGGCAGGCGGCATCCTGCACAACTACTATACTCAGTCATGTTAACTTTGTGCAGCTTTTTGCATTTTCTGAAAATTCTGGACACAAAATAAGTTACACACCACTACAGAAGGCGTAAAACTTTACATTTATACTTAAAAAGTTCTAAGTAAACTTAAAGTGTACACCAGCTACGCTGCTTCCGAGTAAAATTTCTCTTTCAGTAGTAGTACAAAGACTTAAACCCTAACTTTAGACCAGTCTCAAAAAAGTACTGTATTTCCTGTATCTAATGCTATGCATAAATTAGATCATGCCAGAAAGAAATCAGGTGCCTGTAACAAATACAAACAGAGTGTTGATTCATTATCGCATGTTCACTTACAAATATCAAAATACTTGTATAGATCTGGCATTGCTGAACTTTAACCAACGTCGCGGGAACCTCTCCCCACAGCTGATGCAAGTTAAAGGCTGATCCCAAGCGAGAGAGCCAGTAAGAAGCTCCAAAGACAAGTGAAATACCAACTAGAAACTACAGACGTAATAAAACTGCTGCATTTAGTACAAAATAATCAATGTAGGTGGAGCAGCAACCATATGAAACAATAGTAGTAACTGGTACATATAAAAAGTTCTCAACTGACTGCAGTCATCTGCTTTATCCGTTCCGCTCCCAAGTAGAGCGAGGGACAAACGACTGCCTGTATGCCTCTGTACGAGCGACAATGCCTCTCACCCTATCTTCACACGCCTCGTCTCAAGTGTACATTGCCAGAACTAGAATTGTTCTGCAGTCAGCGTCAAAAAACAGTTCTCTAAATTTTCTCAACAATTCCTCGAAAAGAATTTCGCCTCCCCTCCAGTGATTCCGATTCGAGTTCCTGAAGCTTCTGCACAATACCTCTGCGTCACTCGAAACTACCGGTAGCAAATCTAGCAGCTCAGCTCTCAGTCCTATAGCTGTCTTCCTTTAATTCTACCTGTTGCCAATACCAAACACTCTAGCAGTACTCGAGAATAGGTCGCACCAGCGGCCTACATGCAGCCTCATCTACAGGTCAACGACACTTTCCTAAAATTTTCCCAACAAACTAAAGTCGACCTCCCGACTTCCCTACCACAGTCCTCTCACGCTCGTTCCATTTCGTATCACTTTGCGAACTTTCGCTCAGACATTTGAGCGACGCCTCTGAGTCTAGCGGAACACCTCTACTGCTGTACCTCAACATTACATGTCTGTTTTTCCTACTCACCTGCATCAACTTACGTTTCTCTACATTTACAGATGGCTGCCATTCGTCACACCAACTAGAAATTTTGTCCAACTCGCCTTGTGTCCTCCTACACTCACTCAACGACGACATCTTACTGTACACCAGGGGACAGTCAGCAAACAGCTGCAGATACCTGTCCACCAGATCATTTATGTATACAGACAGTAACAGCGGCCCCACCACCCTTTTCTGGAGCACTCCTGCCTCTGGCGAACACTCGCCACTGAGGACAACATACTGGGTTCTGTCACTTAAGAGCTGAGGTCCACTCACATACATGGGAACGTATTCCACACGTTTCTATCTCCTTCAACAGTCGACAGTAATCAACCGTGTGAAATGCTCTGTGGACACGTACGAATATGTTATTCAGAGATGATAGACAAGCGCACCACATCACAGGAAAATCTGCACAATGCAAAGAATTGCGATCTTTGGGGTAAAAATGGCTCAGTCACCTCTATTGCAATCACGGATTGTATTAAAGAGTCGGCACAGAGAGAACTGGGGGCTAATGTTGCCAGTCTCAAAAAGAAAGGATTGTAGTTTACACACAAGTCAGCCTTGCCGCTATTGGACGCATCAGAAAGGCGACCGAAAATAAACCACGCGGTTTGCCAAAGCCGCCAAGAAAGTGCACTACGAAATTTGGAGTATAAATCCATCATTGCAAGGAGTTTCTCAAAATAGGTAATTTGATCAACCATAGGGACTTTTGTATGGCTAAAAACTAGTGCTGACATTACACAAATTAGTTGTTGCCGTAAAAACAAAAAAAATTACTCGTATCACAAGAATGGTTGCGCTTCAATCCACCCAATCAAGGGGAACTTTTACCTCTTAGAGGAAACACAATGGAAGACCAAGTCTTTAGTTGTCCGGTATAATTGCACCACATTTCGTTTATAATCGCTTTGGAATATATCCATCCATTTAGGAGGGAATTGTAGATGAAAATGCCTTTAGATGAACAGCTATTCGGTACTGATGTATATTCATAATTTATGTAGCAACCTTGGCTTTTGATTTCTGTGCCTGTGTTGATGTAATTTACTCCACAATGTTGTGTTTCGGGAGATGGCTATCGTCTGCTGTCTCGCAGTGGTGCCAACTCATTTACCCAAAAATGAACGCTGCCCGGATGGGTCTGCACAGTGCGTCGCCACCGATTTAAGGCGCGCGCCGCGGAATCGCCGGCACGGCATTTCGGAACCGAGGCATATAGGAGAAGCAGACAGGTCATTCCGGCCCCAAGCGAGTAAAAAACACTCAGACGCCCTCGCGCGCCTTGACGTCACGGAGAGGAGAGGAGAGGAGAGGAGGCTGCAGCGCCGAGCATTCAGTTTTGAGACAGCCACGAGCAAGGCTCGCTGTAAGTGTGCCGTGGCACATTGCTTTAACAGTGCTCGGACGACGACTGACGCTACTTATCACGTGTTTCCCAAGGATGAGCACTTGCGACGTGAATGGATGGTTCGGTGCAAATGCAAGGACAAGGTGAATGCGGAAACTGCACGTGTGTGGTCAGCTCCTTATCGGCCAGAAGATTATGAACTGGATCTGAGAAATGAGCTTCTAGGGTTACCTTCAAGAAAGAAGTTATTACCAGCAGCAATCCTCTGCATAAACATTCCGAACTGGCGTGGACAAGAAATTGTGGAAAGCGGTGATGCAAACGAAAAGGTAAGACGTCTGCACATACACAACACTCAATAATTGAAACTGAAAAATTACCGTAATAAAAACGAATTCACATAAATGCGATGCTTTTTGACGCATTACTATATTGCTTTACGGGAGTGAATGACTCGCTATATTGTACAGGCAATAAATAATGTTGCTCAAGTGTATTTGCTTTTCCTCCTGGATATAATAGCTACATTTGTCTTAGAAATAGCCGTTTCTTTAAGTATTCTCGATATGTTGACTATTTTAAAGCTAGTATATAGTTCAAATGACAAAATCAGCATATTTCGCGTAATTTGTTTACATTTACTTCTGTAACAATAGCTGATGCTAACCAGTTGACTTCGCAGCGTAGTGGTGTGGTTTCTGACTCCCATCTTGGAGGTTAAGGGTTCGTATACCTGTATTTCCTCTTACATTGTATTTTTACATTTTATCAAACTGGGCTATTGCAGCCGCTTATGCCACTCATATTTAATCGCTTTTGTCAATTGATCTGATTTTTAGTGAGAAATTAATGCAGTTGCATAGTAATTTTTAGGAGTAAAAAAATGGAAATGTCGTGTGGCTAGGGCCTCCCGTCGGGTAGACCGTTCGCCTGGTGCAGGTCTTTCGATTTGACGCCACTTCGGCGACCTGCGCGTCGATGGGGATGAAATGATGATGATTAGGACAACGCAACACCCAGTCCCTGAGCGGAGAAAATCTCCGACCCAGCTGGGAATCGAACCCGGGACCTTAGGATTAACAGTCTGTCACGCTGACCACTCAGCTACCGGGGCGGACATTTTTAGGAGTAGTAGGCCTACTCTGTAAATAATTTTACGAATAATAAAATTAAAATTAAATTTATGCTTTAGAGATCCGGAAGACGTGCACAATGCTGTGGAGTAAGAAGTTTGCAAAAGCTATCTCTGACAGCTTTAGAAACTGTGCCACCGAAAGAAAGAAAGTCGACCGAACCGCATGTACAGACTGCGTTCATGAACCCACTGAAGTAGTGAATAAGGATTTGGAAATTAAGGAACTGAGGGCCGAGACTGAACTTTTAAAAAAACTGAATGCACAGAAAGAAGCGGCACTAAAAAATGTGATGCAGCCTTACAAAGTAAATCGAACTATCTCCGACGTGTTCTTTCGTCGAAGCGGGCAGAAAAGTCATCTGACGTGAAAGCAAAAGTCGTATTGCACAAAAGTGTAAATAGTGTATTGTCAAAGTGTTTTACACCGGCACAAATAAGATGTCTATTAAATGAAAATAAAAGGGCAAAGTGGAATTCGGAGGACATTGCCCATTCATTAACTTTAAGAGCTCTGTCACCTAAACCATACACTTATTTGCTAAAGCGAGAATTTCCTTTGCCTTGCAGGGCAACCCTTCAGAAACGGACGAAGGAATTTAAATGCAGAGCGGGTATTCTTTAAGATATCCTGTGTTCATTGAATGAGGGGTCAGCCAGACGAGTGTCTCTCGCACCTCGTATTTACATTAATGCCACCCTTACCATCTCAGACTCCACTGGGAATTCCTGAGGACGTGATTTTGAACGTGGCTCAAAATTTTGTCTTTCTGCGCTGCAGTGCATGGCAAACGATTCTGAAAATGTGCGCTCGCTTCATCAGGTAGAATACTAACGGTATTGAATTACCAATGTATGATTTGGCACGATATGAAATTATACTGTGGGACCTTACTTCTTCCACGGGGTGATTAAATGGAAATACTATGCACATATTCTTACTAACATCGAGCCTATTCTTCTGGAGGTAGTTCCGTGGACAACCAACAGTGTATGTGGATCGAACACGACCACTGCCCAGACTCTTCGCCTGCTCCAAAGCGACCAATGAATGGAAAGTTTCCTGGCCGTTGTATGGGACGGAATGCTGCAGTACAAAGGCCAGCCAGGTGCCCTGATATGACTCAAATGGATTTCTTTCTACGGGGAGCACTGAAAGATAGAGTCTGTCATGAACCGCAGGTATGTCAGATGATACGCGCCAGACCACACGACAACGTATCATCCAATGTAGCTTGTCCAGTACATCTCTCTCGCTCAAACAGCGATTCCAAATGTGTCCAGCAGTCGATGGTGTGCTATTTCATCATATTGTTCATTAAAATGTGAAACCACACTTCACTAAGGAAAGTATTTAGTTTGTGGATGACAAGGCATCAGTTGTTTTGAATAAATGTCTAGCTTATTTAAAATCTATTCCGTCTACGTACAATTTCGAGTAGTTTCTGATTTCTAATTGACAGCAGGCCTTTTGCGCTGTAGAACCACCCGGGTGCTTCCAGGTAGGGACAGGCTGAGCTGACAGAAGGTCATGGGATAGCGATATCTACACATACAGATGGCAGCAGTATCGCGTATGCAAGGTATAAAAGGGCGGCGGGTTGGCGCCGCTGTCACCTCTACTGAGGTGGCTCCTGGGAAAGGCTTTCCGACGTCTTGATGGCCGCACGACGGGTTTTAACAGACGTCGATTGCGGAATGATAGAGCTTGCCTATGACTTGATATTTTTAAAATGTACAGTATCCGATGTATCGACATAAAATACAATACCGTTATCTGCTCCCCATGTATCGAGGAAAGTATGGATATATCAGCGCCAAATCATCAACGTGCCTGCCTATAAAAATATGGGCTGCACGTTGTAAGTACACTGCCGGTTTTAGAGCTGTTCGTTGGAGTATTGATTTATTATTGGATACTCTGTACATCAACAAGCTATCCCCCTCAGAGCAAGAACTGAAAGGAAAACGACGGATGTTCACGCCTCCCGACAACCACCGTGCAAGCTGCGGTAACTGCATGTAAGTGGCACACTGAAAAGTGCCTCGTGGGTCCATCGTCCGGTATCGTCACGTATCGGATTTGTCCGCAACACTTCACGTCGACTTCCCTGCTTTTTCATTTCTGCAAACGCCAGCGACCCTGCAGCTGTAGCGCCAGAACTGGGTCGTGAATCTAAACGTTTGCCGTTTCTGTTGGTAGCTCTGGGCGCCGATTACGCCAGCAGTTCCCCGAGTCCACTGCAGCGACCAGTTTTGTCGTTTAGATTTTTGTTCATTTTCAACGTCTGTTTTTGAAGAATGTCGATGTGAAGAAAGAGCACACTAGTTCCGATAAAAATTGTGTAACGCAACTGGTGTCCTGTTTCTTCGCATTTGATATTCCATTCAAACCGCCCCTCCCCCCGGGGCAATGGGTGTCACATATACTTGCCTCACATAGTCAAAATTTAACACTGGACCTGATGAAAGTTCAAAAAGCGACAACACTCCTTTACACAGTGAAAGTAAAATTGTGCCTCAGTACAAATTCAAAAAAGCAACTTCAATATTTTCCGAAAACTGTGAAAAAAATCTAAATTAGAGAGACTGTCTTTAGTTGCCGTGGCGAGAAGACTTATTTCTAGTGATGCAGAATGTTGTCTGAATAATAAACCACTGGCCATTAAAATTGCTAAACCACGAAGATGAAGTGCTACAGACGCGACATTTAACCGACAGGAAGAAGATGCTGTGACATGCAAATGATTAGCTTTTCAGAGCATTGACACAAGGCTGGCGCCGGTGGAGACACCTACAACGTGCTGACATGAGGAAAGTTTCCAACCTATTTCTCGTACACAAACAGCAGTAGACTGGCGTTGCCTGGTGAAACGTTGTTGTGATGCCTCGTCTAAGGAGGAGAAATGCGTACCATCACGTTTTCCACTTTGATAAAGGTCGGATTGCAGCCTATCGCGATTGCGGTTTATCGTATCGCGACATTGCTGCTCGCGTTGGTCGAGATCCAATGACTGTTAGCAGAATATGGAGTCGGTGGATTCAGGAGGGTAATACGGAAGGCCGTGCTGGGTCCCAACGGCCTCGTATCACTAGCAGTCGACATGACAGGCATCTTGTCCGCACGGCTGTAACGAACGGATCGTGCAGCCACGTCTCCATCCTTGAGTCAACAGATGGGGACGTTTGCAACACAACAACCATCTGCACGAACAGTTCGACGACGTTTCCAGCAGCACGGACTATCAGCTCGGAGACATGGCTGCCGTTACCCTTGACGCTGCATCACAAAATGGCTCTGAGCACTATGGGACTTAACTTCTGAGGTCATCAGTCGCCTAGAACTTACAACTAAGTATACCTAACTAACCTAAGGACATCACACACATCCATACCCGAGGCAGGATTCGAACCTGCGACCGTAGCAGTCGCTCGGCTCCAGACTGTAGCGCCTAGAACCGCACGGCCACCGCGGCCGGCGTGTTTGCATCCCAAACATTTCCCCACTTCTTACCTTTCCAAGTCTTGCATGTCATCCTGGCGTTCTATTTTTTTCTGCTTTGTTTCACATTCTCTACGGAGCATACGGATTTTGATATCAGCATGTGCTGCATTATTAATACTATTATCCTGGACACTAAGTATACAATTCGACACTGTCGATGTTTTCAGTGTGCATGTAGCACATGTAGGTGTGTGTCGTCTTATATGTAGCGTTTTTAAAATTTTTTTACTTGTAGGTATGTACTTCCTGTGCTAAATTACGCGTTATTACCCGCATGATTTGTATGCACGAAAATTGAAAAATTTCTGTTTGTTGCCTGCCCCTGATATAATTTCAACACTAATTCTCTCTGTCTTCCATGACTGCGAGTTGAAATGGGTGTGCTTCTGTTGGCTGCCTGAGGTGCAGGAAGGTTTTAAATGTTCAGTGGATTCCAAAGTCAATCAAATCTGCAGCTGATTATCTTGGTCAATCAAAGCAGAAAGTACTTGAATCTCTATACAGGAGGGAATCAACATCTACATCTACATGTTTACTCTGCAATTCACACTGAAGTGCCTGGCAGAGGGTTCGATGAACCTGTTTCATACTATTTCTCTACCATTCCACTCTCAAATGGCGCGTAGGAAAAAGGAACACCTCAATCTTTCCATTGGAGGTCTGATTTCTCTTGTTTTATTATGTTGATCATTTCGCCCTACATAGGTGGATGTCAACAAAATATTTTCCATCGGAAGAGAAAGCTGGCAACTGAAATTTCGTAAACAGATCTCGCCGCAAAGAGGACAGCCTTTGTTTCAGCGACTGCCACACCAACTCGCGTATCATATCAGTGACACTCTCACCCATATTGCGCGATAACGCGAAACGAACTGCCCTTCTTTGCACTTTTTAGCTGTCCTCCGCCAATCGTACCTGGTAAGGATCCCACACCGTGCAGTAATATTCCAGCAGAGGACGTACTAGTGTAATGTAGGCTCTCTTTGGTAGGTTTGTCGCACCTTATAAGTTTCTGCCAACAAAGCGCAGTCTTTGTTTCGCCTTCCCCACAATATTATCTGTGTGATCTTTCCAATTTAAGTTGCTCGTAATTGTAATTCCTAGGTATTTAGTCGAATTGACAGCCCTTAAATTTGTGCGATTTATCGTATACCCAAAATTTGGCGGATTCCTCTTAGTACCCATGTCGATGACCTCGCACTTTTCTTTGTTTGGTGCAAACTGACACTTCCCGCATCATACAGAAATTCTCTCTAGATCATTTTGTAATTGGAATTGATCGTCTGATGATTTTACTAGACGGTAAATTACAGCGTCATCTGCAAACAATCTAAGTGGGCAGCTCAGATTATCACCTAGATCATTTATGTAAATAAGGAACAGAAGAGGGCCTATGACACTACCTTGCGGAACGCCGTATATGACTTCTATTCTACTCGATGATTTGCTGTCTATCAGAATGAACTGTGACATCTCTGCGAGGAAATCAAGAATCCAGTCACACAACAGAGACGATACTTCATACGTATCAAATTTGATTAATACTGTATGTATACATGGACAAGAAAAAAATTCCCGGATTTCCCGCTTAAAAATACACTTTCTCCCGCGTGAAAACACTTTTTCCGTCTTAAGTGACAGTATATTTTCCCTCGGAAGTGCAAAACTTATCAATCCTTTGAATGGTTATGGTTTTGGACATGGGCGTAGAATTTCCCGGCACTTTAGAAAACGAAACTCAGGGAAAAAGTCACATTTTGGAAATATCTTTGATGTGCAGCAACATGTACATTGCACACATTGGAATTCCACCAAACACCGCATGTTACTTTCCGAATCACTGAAATCGAGATTGCGATGCGCTTTTGTAAGCCAGCCACAGCTCATGTCACGTGATCTCGCCAGCTCATGACAGCGAGTATTCAGAGCATAGGGCGCGTGACGTATTCAGCCAATAGCAACATCCCTGCTAAGCAGCGGTAACACACGAGTTAACGGCTTACATTAACATACATAGTGTTGCTACAAGAGAAGCAAAGCTTCCACATATAATATTGGTCACTAAGGTTAATAAGCTGCAAGAGAAGCTAATCTTTCGAGATAATGTTGATTTTTTGCGCGTGTTACACTTTAAGACACATCACACAAATGTGGCAGTAAAATTGTTAATAATGACATAAATGTCTGATCTCCAGGGTTCGAAATTCTTCTACATGGTTTGTCATTAAAGAGTTGATTTTTAAATGGAGTCAAACACTCCGCGATTTAAGAATTCCATGGTACATCCTCGCGCATAGTCCAACTTACGTTAAAAGATATTTACTTTGAAATTAACGCTTTTCAAACCAACATTCGCAATATTTTTCCACGACCTGCTGGAAACAGGTTCGTTCCAGCAGCTGCCGGAGAGCGCCAGGTAAGAGGCGCCCCGAGCTTCCGCAGCTAACATGACGTAGGAAGCCCGTATGTACGTACGTGTAAAACATTAAAAGATCTTACATTACGTTGTAAAAGCAGTAAGACGTCACAGGGTACTCCAAGAGATCAGAATTTCGTGAACCATACTAAAATGTGCACATTTAAACTGCTACTTAAAGCGCACATTCGTATGTCCAGATTCAGATGTAAATTTTCTTGGAGTACCAGTGCTGCATTATCTCATGTTTGGTTCATTATTATGGAATAATGCCATACGTGCTAGAAGATGAAAACTTGCACTTGAAATGCAGCGACCAGTTGAAACTAGCCAGTACTGTGGAATTAAAAATTTCGTTTCAAATACATTGGATGCCTCTGCAGAAAAGGTTAATAAAGGCCAAATTTCTTTAGCAAACAGACAAAAATAACTTCATTGTTCTGCAAGGCGATTGGTGCTTGATGTCAGAAACGTGGAAACAAAATAAAATCTGAAACTAATAATGTATATCAGCCTTCAGTAATTATGTGAATGTATTTTAATTCACTTGATACCTCCCGGCCAAAGATATCCGTTTTGCTTTCATGTGACGCGAGAGTAAACGAAGGAGAAACAGGAAAACCACTGAACGTCAACACGGGCCACGTGGTGACTGCCCACTGTAGTTCAGACTTCTCTGCGCATCAGCCTCGCATCTACGATATTTGCGAACCGGTCAACACCAAAAAAATCGAATTTTCAAAAGTACCCTAGGGCATCTTGTAAAACACATCATTCTGAAAAATTTGAAACAAAAACATACGTGTTCGAGAAAATATAAGACATGTTATATGGTCTGAAGTGTGCCGAACCGCAGTGCCACGCCTCTTCATACAGCATTCTCCTATCGCACGTCACTGTATTTCACTCTGTGGAATTGAAACGGGTATATTTTGTAAGCGATGACAAACTATATTCAGGACTGTGGAAATAGAAATGTCCTGTGGTGCCTCTCCTGCTCCCAGTCAGCCAGTTTGACAGCCTGCCCCTCTTTATTTTTTTAAAAAAACTCGCCATTAATAGTGGATGGGATTATTTGTAATCGGGAGAACAAGAACTCTTCAGAAAATTTGGACTCTTTATTGCCTAATAGCTAATAACTTCCTGTTTTGTGTGACAAAAGTAAAATATAGGATGCATAAAACCAATATAGACAAGAGACAAGCAAGAAAGTACACATTTCAATACTTACCTCCTAGCATTTTTTCTCTCTAATCTGGCTACAGCTTTAAATGGCGTGCTTTGCTTTCTGCACAAGAATCTATTACCTCACCAAAGTTCGCCAAACTTTTTGCTGCATGAAAAATCGAAATTTCGTTATCTAATACTGAAAAAGCTGTTAATACAAATTATACCCAAGATTGGTGTTTTCTGGATCTGATCACGTCTATTTTGTCGCTGGATGCTAAATAAAACAAAACAGACCTTTCTAATATTGTAGCAAATTTTGTAACACACACACCAAATTATCGAGACTGTTTTGACACAAATGGTCATTTTTAAAACACGACAGAATATAATTCACTAAGTACCAATATCAAATGCCTATTAGGCCTACAACAAGCAAAAAGCTTTATGTTAGGAAATAGTTTCACATTTTATTCATGCGCACCAGTTTCTCAAGCATGAGATCGGAAAGTAGTATTACGAAATTCTTATATAAATTTGGAATAGTCTCGTCCTTCCATAATTTGTGTGATGTCCCCGTTTATTCTGCTTCCTCGTTCTAACAATCTTGTCATCACCAATTCTGTGGACATTCCTGCTACTGTCAAAATTTTTTCGCAGATTAACTTCAGTAACCCTGCCAGAAACACCGGTTTAGTTACCCCGTGATTGTTCTGCCATTAGGCGTTGTTACAAATTCGTACAAAACGTTTTCTGCGTTACTTCCGGATCACAACTTAAGCGGCTGCTAGCCGGGGACTGTACAACTGGACCTTACTAGTGTAGCAATCTGGGCAGAAAGTTTCTGTCAAAATTTCATTTTCTTGGATACAACGAGAAGATAATACGTAATCTTACCCACTTGTTATTCCTGCAGTCGTTTATTTCCGTTCTGGTAGGCTGAATCTATGGATTTCGCTACGAATTATAAGAAAGCTGATCATTCGAAAACCCAATCAACCACATAATCAGACAGCGACTGGCATTTATCCATTCGGCTTTACTCCGCTCAGCTCGTACGGTCCCATCCCCTTTTGTCTGCAGAAAGATTATTTTCTAGATGCGATTAGGATTCTCCTGACAGACATCACGTACACTACGCACGCATTCAAAAATCAACTTACGATTCATTCAGAAATGAACTTAAAATGTGTTCAGAAACCAACAATGATGCATTTCAAAATCATATAAATGATTGATAGATCAACGTGCGCTGGATGCTAGGCGCTTTGTGAAATAAGTTTTTCCTTGAGAATATGAATTTGGCGCCCCCTTTTCCCGGTACCATCTAGCTGTTTGCTGTGACTGCTTGCACAGCGGACAGCCACATTCCTGTAGCCAGAAGCGGGAGAATCTGCTTCTCAAACGCAACTGAACTGCGCATGCGCATGAGCTCGCTCGTAACTGCTAACACGAATGTAATGTAAACAGTTGTGACTTCACGGTCATCGGAGGGAATTTGTTGTTATGAAGTATTGCACAGCCTTCCCAAAGCCTTTGACACGTTTTGCTGTTGGCAGACGCTTGCATGAGGACTCTGTGTCGTCGTCGTACGTGGCGCATTTCGTTTGCATTTTAAGTTATTTTGGTTTTTTTTTCTCTCGTTAAGTTTCATTGTTGCAGTATTATTCTGCAGTTGCGGGATACAGTAATATCATTTGTTAGAGTAACGGTTCTTGCCAGTCAAAATTACAAAAATTTAACTGAAAACTAAAACAATGAAAAATTCCCATAATTCTAAAAAATTCCCGGGTTTTTCCTGGTTTTCTCCCGGATGAAAAAGTTCCCGGGTTTTTCCCAGATCTCTCGGTTGTCCCGGGTCGTATACACCCTGTAGAAGATGAAAACGTGCCCTTGAAATGCAGCGAACAGTTGAAACTAGCCAATAGTGTGGAATTGAACACTTTGTTTCAAACAAACTGGCTGCCTCAGCGGAAAAGATCAATAAAAGCCGAATTACTTCAGCAAAGCGACAAAAGTAACTTCATTGTTCTGCAAGATAATTAATGCTTGACTGTCAGAGAGGTGGAAATTGTATTAAAATCTGGAACTAATGACATATTTTAATCTTCCGTAATTGTGTGAACGTATTTTAATTCACTTGATATCTCCCAGCCACAGAAACCACTCTCTTTCATTTGACATGACAGCAGTGAACAAAGAGGAAACAGCAAAGTCACTAAATGTGAACACAGATAACCCCCCGCCCCCCCCCCCGTCCCTCGAGCGCTTGAGATAGGGCGTCAAAAAAAACTTTTCAAAAAATGTTCATTTTGTAGAGCACTTCTTCCTGAAGAGTCCTATGCATAAAACATGTAACTTCGAACGAAGAAGTTTAAGACGCGTTATTTGGTCTTAAGTGTGCTGAAGTGCAGTGCCACGCCTCTTCACACAGCGTTCTCTTACTGCACTGCACATCACTGCACTTCGCACTGTGGGACTCAAATGTGTATTTTGTAACGGATGCCATCGAAGTACATTCAGGACAGCGGAAATTAAAATGTCCTTTGATTTTAGAGGAAATAACGTCACAATTAATACTGGATGGAATTATTTGTAACCGGAAGAAGAAGAAGAAGAACTCTTCAGAAAATTTGGATTCTTTATTGCCTAATTGCTAATAACTTTCTGTTCTGTGTGACATAAAATGAAATACAGGATACACAAAACCAGGTAAGACAAGAGATAAGCAAGACAGTACATATTTCTTCAATCCGTGCGTTCTTTTCTCACTAATCTCGCTCTAGCTTTACACGCCGTGCTTTCCTTTCTGCGAAAGAATCTGTTACCTCATCAAAATTCGTCAAATGTTTTGCTACAAGAAAAATCGAAGTGTTGTCTAATACTCTTCCTCGTTCTAACAAAAGCTTCTCATCCCTAATTCTGTAACTATTCCTATCATTGTCAAAGCTCATTCTCCAGTTAACTCTACTAACTCTGCCAGAATCACCGGTTTAGTAATTATCCAGCGATTATTCTCCGGTTAGGCGTTATTACGTGTTCGTACAACGCGTTTTCTGCGCTACTCCCAGAATGGAACTTAAGCGGCTGCTAACCAGGAAATGTACAACTTGCCCTCTCTAGTGTAGCGACCTGGTCAAAAACTTTGTCGAACTTTCATTTTCTTTGATACAGCGACAAGATAATACGTTAATATTTCGTATCTGGATAATACGTTAATATTTCGTATCTGTTATTCCTGTCGGTCGTTCATTTCCACTCTGGTAGTCTGAATCTATGGACGTAGCTATTCGCTCATCATCTGCATACCAGTCAGTCACACACACACACACTACATTCACCCGTGCGGCTTTATTCCACTCAGCTCGTGTAGCCCCGTCCCCTTTTGTCTGCAGGAAAGTTTATTTCCAGATGCGACGAGGATTCCCCTGGCAGGTACATCACGTACACTATGCACGCATTCAAAAATCAACTTACGATTCATTCAGAAATCAACTTAGAATGTGATCAAAAATGTTCAAAAAGCAACAGGGATGAGCTTCAAACTCTTTTGAATAATCGATAGACCAATGTGCTCTAGATGCTACGTGCTTTGTGAAACAAGGTTATTTTTCCTGAACAATACGAACAATACGTAACTACAGTTGAGTGACTGAACTGAACGTAATTCTCACTGCAAATACAGAAAACGAGAAATCTTCTGCGTATGTGCTCAATCTTCAAAATATCATAGCCAAAAAATTGAGAAAGGAGTAATGTTTAATGGCAACTGTAACCTCTATCCAAAAACTGAAGGAATCTGTATTTTATTTTATTTACTATATCGGCTGGTTAATGCCAAAGTAAGCAGTACTCTGAGGGTAAGACTTGGGCACGTGTGGCAACAACTCACCGGAAGCGACAGACGGCTGCGTCATCAGGTGGAGGGGTGTGTCGGGCAGACGTGGGAGGCGCAGCTGCAGCAGGAGACCGGCTGTGGCCGCTGTGGGGTTGACTGTCAGAGTTGGGGGTGGACCCGCCCCCTGTGGCGGTCGGCGAGCTGCACAGAGAAACACTGTGTGGGCGGGCGTGTTCACACAGGGGCTCACTGCAGGCGGTACAGCTGAGGGACTGTCCACCGGGGCAACAGAACACTCAGTGCCAACAACACCAGCCCCTCACTTAACCTGACTGTGCCACCAATTAACTGATCTTTTTCTGCACTACTTCTGCTACATTCCCCATTGGCGTAGCCTAAGATGCAAAACAACAAATTGTTCACAATGAAGCATAAACCAAACCCCAAACATAAGGGCCAACAATTTTGCTGCCCTCACAGAACAACTATCAGACAGAATTTAGAAGCAGTTACAGTCAACTGGCTGCTACTTTTGGTTGTGAGGTAATTTGAAAACTGATATATGGATGCTGAATTATATCACTGGAGGAAGAGAGAGAGAGAGAGAGAGAGAGAGAGAGAGAGAGAGAGAGAGAGAGAGAGAGAGAGATCCAGCGATAGAGAAACAAACTGATAAGTTGGGGTATCAACTTACTGTTGAAACAATATGGTCATGGATATGCAGGCGCTGTTTGATGTGAAGCCCGAGGGAATGAAGAAGATGGACAAGAATTACAAGAGCTATGCTATAAAAGTTATCAAGAGTATATTCAAAATCTGCATTTGAGTAAAGCAAATAGAACTGTATATATGCATGTAATGTCTCCACAATTCGATTCATTGAAAAGACAGCAGTGGTGATGTGTTTCTTAAACAACAATTTTCATGTTGAGCAGTTTGCAGTAGAGGCCACCATTAAAAGAAAAAATATGGGTTACGCAGTGTATGCAATTTTATCTGATGGACAATGTTTACAACTTGTGAAGTAACCTGTAGTCTATTGAATATGGATTTTTTTTTTTAAATTGGAAAGGAAACAAAATAGACTTGTATGGAGCATATGTATCCGAGAGACAGAGGCAACAAATGATAGCTGGATGGAAACGTCACATCAATACTGACGTTGTGGGAGATATGTCGTACACCTGTAGGTGGACAGCGAATATAATCTGCTGTATCCCAGTAGCGGAAAACCTCATAGGATTCCGTGGACGACATCTGGTAACGCCACATGGAACTTCAAAAAAGACAGGGGGGGGGGCAGAGATTTCCTGTCTCCTTTGTAAAAGGGAATGCACGGAAAAAATTCGGGGCGATAGTTGAACAGAGACGAGAAGGAAATGTGATTGTAAGGCACAGCCTTGAGTGTGACAATGATACTGTGCTGGCTGGAGTATTCTCTTCTTGTTTGCCCCCAGTGTGCATGAGTAGCCGCAGTGCTCATAGCTCCTGCTTGACTGGATATCTCAGGGAGTCACACCCTGCTCTTTGGGGCCAGTCACCCATGGGTAGCGTCTCTTTTCGTAATCAGGAAAGTCCTCAGTCCTAGGTTTGAACCTCACCATCACTTGAATTTTGAATACGAATCATCAGCATTGGTGTCTGAAGACTTTTCCAGCATCAGGTGTCACCCTCTTTCAGCCAACAGCCTTTCCAAAGAGGGCGGAGAGGCCGACAGAGGTTCAAGGCACTCTCTTTCCCTTGAGGTCTGAAACTGCTCCTAAATGAGGAAGAATTGGCAATGATCAACAACGTGAGGATACAGAAGGCAATGTAAACCACTGCTTAAAGATATATAACGTCCGTCAATGAGGCATGTGATTCAGTAAGTCTGTGCTGTACAGACTCTCCATTGGCAAGACTAGTCCCCCATTCAAACCTCCAGGCGAGGAGGCACAAGGGGGAGGTGACCATGGGAGAAAAGTTGACTAATCAACAAAAGGATAACGTTCTACGAGTCGTCATGTGGAAAGTAAGCAATTTGTATGTGGTTGAGAAGCTAGAAAATAAGAAAAAGGAAATGCTGAGGACGTATCTAGCTGTAGTGGGCGTCAGTGACGCGTAAAGGAAAGACAAGTAAAGGAAAGGAAAGGATTTCTGGTCGTATGAGAATAGGGTAGTAGCAACAGCAGCAGATAACAGGAGTAGGATTCAGTATCAATAGAAAGGCAGGGCAGAAAGTGAGATACTGTGAACGGATGAATATAAATGTTCTCGTGAGAATCTAAAGCAAACCAACAACATCCATAGTTCAGGTATACATGATGACGTCGCAAGTTAAAGGTGAAGAGAGAGAAAGTATGAGCATATTGAACAGGTAATTCGGTACATATGTGATAGTCATGGAGGGATTGAAACGCAACCGTAGGCGAAGGAGTAGAAGAAACGGTTACACGAGAATATGTACTTGATAATAGGAATAGGAGAGAAGTAAGGCTAGTTAAGTTCAATAGTAAATTTATCCTAGTAATAGCTGGTATAGTCTATTCAAGAATCTTGAGACAAGGGGGTATACTTGAAAAAGGACCGAAACATGGGAGGTTTAAAGTCAGACTTTGAAATCAGATACTTGACTGTAAAGCGTACCCAGGAGTAGATATAGACTCATAACAATTTAGCAATGATGAAGAGTAGGCTGAATTTTACGAGACTCGTCAGGAGCAATCGATGTACAAAGAAGTGGAATACAGTAGTACTAAGGAAAGAAGAGATGAGATTTATGTTCTCTGAGGCTACAGATACTGCGATAATTAACAGCTCAATAGTTGGAAAGAAAAACGTAGGTACAAAGAAGCTAACTGCGAAGAAACCATAGGAAACATAAGAAATCCTTCAGTTGATCAATCAAAGACAGAAGTTCAAAAATATTCAGGAATATCAGTAATTGAGAAGTATGTCACTTAAGGATGAAATGAATAGGAAGTGCAGAGAAGCTAACGTGAAATGGCTGCACGAAAAATGTGAAGAAATCAAAGAAGAAATTATTCTTGGGACAACTGACGCAGCATACAGAAAATTCAAAGCAATCTTCCACGGAACTAAAAGCAAGCTTGGTAACATTAAGAGCACAATGGGAATTCCAGTGTTAAATACAGAGGCGAGATCGGATAGTTGGAAAGAGTACACTGAAGGCCTCTCTGATTGAAACAACTTGTCTGATGGCGTGACAGAAGAACAAACAGGAGTCGGTATGGAAAATATTGGTGATTAGAATCAGATTTAAAAAGCGCTTTGGAAAATTTAAGATCAAAGAAGGCAAAAGGTATAGACAACATTCAATCAGAAGTTCTAAAATCATTGGAGGAGGTGGCAAAAGGTCTATTCTCTCTGTTGTGTAGAATGTATGAGTCTGGCAATATACAATCTGACTTTAGAGAGGAATATAATCTGCACGATTTGGAAGACTGCAAGAGCAGAGAAGTGTGAGAATTATCGCACAATCAGCTTAACAGCTCAAGCAACCCAGTTGCTAAGAAGGATAATACACAGGAGAACGGAAAAGAAAATTGACGTTCTTAACGTTCATAGATTTGTGGTCCTGGCGAAAGCGTTCGGCAATATCAAATGTTGCAAGATGTTCGAAATTCTGAGAAAAATACGGGTAAGGCAAAGGAGAAGAGTAATTTGCAATATGTACAAGAGACAAGAAGGTAAATTAACAGTGGAAGACCAAGAGCGAAGTATTCGGGTTAAAAAGGGTGTCAGACAGGGATGTAATCTTTCGCCTCTACTGTTCAATCTCTATACCGAAGAAGCGATGATGGAAATAAAGGAAAGATTGAAGAGTGGAATTAAAATTCAGGGTGAAATGATATAAGATTTGTTGATGACTGATTCCCTCAGTGACTGAAGAAGAATTACAGGGTTTGCTGAATGGAATGAACAGTCTAGTGAGTACAGAACAGGGAATCAGAGTAAATCAGAGAAAGGCGAAATTGATAGAAGCAGTAGAAGTGAAAACAGCGAGAGACTTAGCATCGTGACTGATGATCAGTAATTAGATCAAGTTAAGGTGTTACGCAATGTAGGCAGCAAAGAAACCCATGACGAACAAAGCAAGGACGACGTCAAATTCACACTAGCACTGCCAAAAAGGGAATCGTGCTTACCTGGCTTCTGCTGGTGGCTCACCGAGCATACTGCAGACTTTAATGACTTCTTGTGGGTACTCGAGCACAGCGTCCGCCCAGCCCCGCGTGGCCACCACCTGCAGGTGGTCCTTTATGAAGGCGACGGCAGCCCTGGTGGCGTCCGGGCACGAGTGCCTCACTGCCGTGACGGCCGTCGCCGCTGCGGTCTCGACGGCCAACTGCGAGATCAGCTGCCGCTCGCAGGCAGCCTTCAGGGCCGACAAGCCGTATTTGTCGGCCGCCGAGAGCAGCTGGGCGGCCGTGTCGGGCAGCTGGGGGGCCTGCAGGGTATACGTGTAGGCGACCAGGAGCCTCAGCACCGGGCCCTCCACGTCGTCGATGCTCACCTGGCCGCAGCTGGCCTCCAGCATGTCGTGCGCGAACATCGCTGCGAACACGGGGCTCGCGGCTGCCAACACGGCCCTGTGAGCCGCCACCCTCGTCTCGCCCGCCACCAGCGTCACCAGGGCGCCGTCACCCCCGTCTAGCAGGGCGGCCAGGGCCTCGGTTGTGGTGTTCTGAACCTCCGTAACTGCCGACATGGTGGGTGGTCCTGAAACACAGTGCCACTGAGCAGCCCTCACACTGCACCCTCAACACTTGTACGAGGCGCATGCAGACCTGTATGAAACAGCAGCTGTGAAAGTGTTGTCCACCCTAAATCAATTGCAGCGTCACCAGTTTCCTTCAAATGACAAGCGTCCGTACTGCTTCGTGATTACCTACAGTTAGTAACTACCAGCGCGGTGCTACGATAGACTGCTTTCACCTTCTAAAAATGTTATCGTTCTCAGTCAAAAGATGGCTTATTTTAGCAAAAAAATTGGCAAAGCAACAAACGTCTTTCAGCCCTAAAGTTACAGGACTTATATTTAAATCGAAGCTCGTGGCACCTCTGACAAATATTTTCTTCCTCCTTATCTCAACTTCCTCAGATCCGTGACACCTGATCAGAAGCAATGTACATGTAATGCAGAAGTCAGTTTCCTCGGTGAATGTCTCAGGGTAGGGACGATTAAACTTGACCGGCTACCTTGACCGAGTGGTTCTAGGCGCTTCAATCCGGAACCGCGCGGCTGCTACGGTCGCAGGTTCGAATCCTGCCTCGGGAATGGATGTGTGTGACGTCCTTAGGTTAGTTAGGTTTAAGTAGTTCTAGGTTCTATTGGACTGATGACCTCTGTGGTTAAGTCCCATAGTGCTCAGAGCCATTTGAACCGTTCTGAACCACTGTAAGTCTAAATTCATTAGTAAGTTTAACTCTATTTTTAACAGATTGATATCTGTGTCTTCTTTCTTAAGAAAAAGATTCAGCGCCCACCTCCATCGTAAACAATGCTGCATAATACTATCATAAATCATGTCGCCATTTTATCCGAATGTTGCAAGCTATGGTGTACCCAGGTATTTCCAGGTTGAGCAGTTTAGGAATTAAACTCGTTGTCTCCATTTCCAGGACGTGTGTTGTCGAACTTTCGCACAAATATATATTTATATCTCCTTTTGGCGTGGACGTGTTTGTATAGCATCTTTGCCCCACAGAACGTTCGGATACTTATTAGATGACATACGTCATGGTTAAACCAAAGTAAGCTCTATCACAGCTCCGACATCACTCTTGACTCTCCTGGTCGTATGAGGGGCAAACGACGGAGTCAGTGAAATAGTTCCACACCCTACAGTGTGAACTGGTTTCCGAAATTCAGACAAGTGTGTTTCGCGAGTACGGCGTCCACTTTTTTCGAATCGTCCCGAATTAGCACCTCCATTCCACCAGCGTAAGAGGTCTGCCGGACCGTTACGGTGCCGGGAGAGCGCCTAAGGATTCGTCCGAAGGCTTCTGTCACGCCCGCTCGACGTGGATGGAGACGCCGAGGCAGTGCTGTACAGAGCGTAGCGCCAGAGGTCAGCGCAGGGTCGCAGGCCAACACGTACACTGCAGGCTTCTGGAAGCCATCCGACCAACCCAAGTCTTCCTTCCCCATCCCTCATTAGTTAATTGTACATTTGCTTGCGTTTTATATCGCTTTGCGGTTTTTTTCGCCTCGCCATACCAAGTATGCACTCAATGTTATAGGCTCAAAACTCTTGACACTGGCGTTGTAATCGCAAAATGAACGACTTTTTACTGTTGTTTACAGGTATTGTTACCGTATTTTCCTACATCCAAGTGGTGCTGCATGTAAACGAAGCGGTAAAAGCTGTAAAGCGGTTTACATTTCCATACAGTCTTCGAGCATCGATATGTTCCTCGTCTAAGAATCAGACGTCATTGTCTTATAAATGTTTAATGTATCCTGAGATCAGTGGTGTAGTATTCTACTTTATTGTGACACTCGCAATGCGACTGTAGTTTACACTGAGCTTCCGCAGAGTCTTTCACTCAAACGGTTTTCTGGGTCATCACAAATTTGCCAAGATACTGAGCGGGACCGCGTCTGAATTATTAGTAGACAGAGAGCCATGGTCCCGATCACCTTCAGCATATTTTGGAGACACAATCTTCGTGCGTGTCTGCGCCATATAACCGGCAGAGAAACGTGCGTGAAATGCAAGTAGTGGTCTGGATATGCAGGGCGCGGCGGTGAGACACACTCGACTCACATTCGGGAGGACAGTGGTTCGACCACACACCGTGCAGTGGTCTGCAGCAGGTCTGCAGACGAAGGGCGAATGAGTATGTGGCTGCTTGTCATTTGTGCCTACTGCACGGGTTTTATGTTTGCTGTCCACCCACACAGGTTTTTCTTCATAGAGTTTCTCTCAATCGGAGTGCCGTGATGGTGCCCTGGGAGAGGCATGACCTTTAAGGTAGCCCTACCGGTCTTCATTACCGAATGTTCCACAAATTGCAACAGGTATTTAGCTGTCTGTGTGTCGTTTCCCAGGAAAACAGTGAGGAAGTGGTCTCATTTCGTCCATCATTAAAGTTGTTTACTAGCTTTCCAATGAGTACAACGTGCATTAAACTACTTTTCAATATTTGTACGAGGGCAGTTCAATAAGTAATGCAACACATTTTTTTTCTGGAACAGGGGTTGTTTTATTCAGCATTGAAATACACCAGGTTATTCCCTAATCTTTTAGCTACACAACACTATTTTTCAACGTAATCTCCATTCAATGCTACGGCCTTACGCCACCTTGAAATGAGGGCCTGTATGCCTGCACGGTACCATTCCACTGGTCGATGTCTGAGCCAACGTCGTACTGCATCAATAACTACTTCATCATCCGCGTAGTGCCTCCCACGGATTGCGTCCTTCATTGGGCCAAACATATGGAAATCCGACGGTGCGAGATCGGGGCTGTAGGGTGCATGAGGAAGATCAGTCCACTGAAGTTTTGTGAGCTCCTCTCGGGTGCAAAGACTTGTGTGAGGTCTTGCGTTGTCATGAAGAAGGAGAAGTTCGTTCAGATTTTTGTGCCTACGAACACGCTGAAGTCGTTTCTTCAATTTCTGAAGAGTAGCACAATACACTTCAGAGTTGATCGTTTGACCACGGGGAAGGACATCGAACAGAATAACCCCTTCAGCGTCCCAGAAGACTGTAACCGTGACTTTACCGGCTGAGGGTATGGCTTTAAACTTTTTCTTGGTAGGGGAGTGGGTGTGGCGCCACTCCATTGATTGCCGTTTTGTTTCAGGTTCGAAGTGATGAACCCATGTTCCATCGCCTGTAACAATCTTTGACAAGAAATTGTCACCCTCAGCCACATGACGAGCAAGCAATTCCACACAGATGGTTCTCCTTTGCTCTTTATGGTGTTCCGTTAGACAACGAGGGACCCAGCGGGAACAAACCTTTGAATATCCCAACTGGTGAACAATTGTGACAGCACTACAAACAGAGATGTCAAGTTGAGCACTGAGTTGTTTGATGGTAATCCGTCGATCATCTCGAACGAGTGTGTTCGCACGCTCCGCGATTGCAGGAGTCACAGCTGTGCACGGCCGGCCCGCACGCGGGAGATCAGACAGTCTTGCTTGACCTTGCGGCGATGACGACACACGCTTTGCCCAACGACTCACCGTGCTTTCGTCCACTGCCAGATCACCGTAGACATTCTGCAAGCGCCTATGAATATCTGAGATGCTCTGGTTTTCCGCCAAAAGAAACTCGATCACTGCCCGTTGTTTGCAACGCACATCCGTTACAGACGCCATTTTAACAGCTCCGTACAGCGCTGCCACCTGTCGGAAGTCAATGAAACTATACGAGACGAAGTGGGAATGTTTGAAAATATTCCACAAGAAATTTCCGGTTTTTTCAACCAAAATTCGCCGAGAAAAAAAAATGTGTTGCATTACTTATTGAACTGCCCTCGTATAACTTCCAGTGGTGGCGATGTTTTCTTCTACAGTGTAATTTCCGTGTGTGGGTCACACAAGTCAGAAACGACTTCACTGTGCCATCAATTTGGAATCATTACAGTCGTCTCATCAGTATGAATTGCAAACTTCTTTATTCTTTTTCCATCCAAATTAGAAATTAATCAGCGAAAGCACTCGACGCCCTCTCGAAGGTTTTTTATTAATGAGAAAACATTTGACAGCTTTTGATATTAGTGTATCACTTTCTTCCACCCCTCAGAGGCGTTTTTGATGTGATGGGGCCTTCCACTGTGATTCCACGTGTCTGATGGCATCTGGTCTTTATCAACCAACTGGTCCAGAAATAGGCAAATAATCGACGAAACTAGTTTTTCAGACAGTATTTTCTGAATAGACAGCCAACCATGATCCAATATTTCTAAGACAATATATCGTACTCTGTATAGATTGTTAGATAACAATGTCTTTCTTCATTTTTCTTAAGAGGGGACTTCTTTCCACGTCGTTGATTAAAATGAAAATTGCAACTCGTAATCTCTGGTTCAGGAAATAAATTTCCAGCTGATTGGAATGGATATTAGCAACTTCCAGAGTCATTATGAGAGAAGAAGGTTCCATCCGAGCACATTTTTATTTGTTAAGTAATAGTAAATATTAGGACTATGTAGTATGTATCAAATAGTGAGGTGCATTCTGACTCCTAACATGTACACAATTGTCTTTCATGATTCAAACAAACTGTTAGTGGTTAAATTGTGCTCTAAGCAAAATTCTGCCAGGCAGCTTCCCCTTTCATTCCCTTACTTCAGTTCTTTTCTCCCCAAACTTTTCTTCCAGTTCGTATTCCGACTATCGATTTCGAGTGCCCCATCACAAGTTTTCATCTCGCTTAAGGATCTGACCAATTTCTTTTCTCTCAAAAAGCATTTCCTTAATCTCTTCGTCATTTTCGGAACTAGTTGACGTGCAAGCCAGTACTTCTGTAACTGGTTTGGCTGTGTGTCTGTCCTGGCTGTGGTAGCGACTTCACTGTGCAGCTCAGATAGCAATAAGATGTTAGTGTTTTCGGCCGAGAACGATATTAAACAAATTTCCAGTGACCTCAGGGAGAAATCTAAGGAGGAGCTATTCTCAAACACACGCATTTCTTGCTACCAGATGGCGAGACGAAGACAGGCATTGTGAAGTATCTAGCCACATAAATATCAAGGACCCAGATTAAAATACATAAGCACAATCATCGTCCAACTGAGCTACTTATAAAATTACGGGGGCATTCGATCTGCAACGCTACACTTTTTTCTCGGCCAATTTCTGTTGGGAAAATGAGGAATTTGTGAGACATCGTGGAATATTCCACTTCAGCCCCTACAGCTTCATGGAATTCCAACAGCTGACAGCACCATAAGTAGCCTCCAAAATGGCGTCTGTAAAGGAGGTGCGACCCAAGCAGAGAGCTGTGACCGAGTTTCTTTCGGATGAAAACCAGAGCATCGGAGATCTTCATACCCGCTTGCAGAATGTCTGAGGAGATTTGGCAGTGAACAGAAGCACCGCGAATCATAGTGGGAGGTGTCTGTCAGCGTCAGAAGAGCTTACTGGTGATCCACGCCTGGCCTAGCAGCGCCATCGTCGCAGCAAGGTTGTGCGTATCTGGCCGACCTCCACGTGTCGGTCAGCTGCAGACGGCTGTGACTCCTGCGATGTGGGGACGTGCTCTCATTCAGGGTGACCGGTGGATCACTCGGAGTTGAACAACCCGCATCTCGCACCTTCCGACTTCCGTCTGTTTGGTCCAACGAAGGATGCACTCCACGGCAAGCAGTACACGGATGACGGGCAGGTCACTGATGCAGCAAGACGTGAGTGGCTGATCAACTGTTTACTCACTATCAGTTTAATGGAACTACCAGATGAAACTGGCCATGTCAGCTATATGAACACTTTTTCAACCACTCTCTGGGTTTGCAATGTAGCTAATTATTCCGAATTGTCATCTTACATCGAAAGCGGAGCTGGGAGGAGAGCAGAATTTTGGTTCTCACGCTGGCCCAGCTGATTTCAAGTGAATAACTTCAGTACTTTCGGAGATATAAATTTTTACCCAAGGGACGACTGTGATGGATTCATCTATAGTATCAATTGAAACTACAACCAGAAGTACAGGTCCACCAGATCTAATTGTCTGGAATCATCCTTCGTTTCATTACCACAGATTTCTGACTAAATAAAAAGTACTCTGGAAAATTATTATTTCATTGTGTTTGGGTTATTTAAGTGTTTTGCAGGGTCTGAGGAGATACGTTGAAATTTTATGGAAATTAAGTAAATGTATGTGTGAGAACATTTCTTGTAGAATAGTGGAATTTGTGACGTATGTCCGACTTAGTTTGGTTTTGTAAAAGGCAGCCAGAAGGGAGTTGAGTATTAAATTTGTAAGTAATTTATGTTGCGGAATGGAATCTAATTTTGTCTTCATTATTTAGTTTCGGAATTACGTGATTTCTTGTCTAAATTACCTGCAGTAATCTGATTGGCTGACATTGAAAATACCTGAGTATACAAGTGGTCGAAATGATTTGGTTGGCTGTTTAATATATTAGCCGATAGGAATTAAGCATATCCCGTGCGTATCAGTATGGCTTTGTGCCTCCGATATAGGAGTCGATTAAGTCGTTCGGGAGCCATCTTCTGGTAGACGCCTGTGTTAAATCGCGCTGATCAAATTTATTCCAAAATAAAGAAATTTGCGCGTTTTTATTATTCTCTTGCCGTTGACAAAGAGCGGCTACAGAACTGAATATTTTGTGAACGCTCGAGATTTGAGAGTGATTTATTTTAGGAGATACTCGCATGTGAACATTTTATTTCGTACACAAACACTGCACGGCGTGTTTCGTGCAGATTACGAGACATTATATGCATTATAGGAATGTTTCTATACTGGGTCTGGGTGAGTGATTTCACTGACTTTTGTTTTCAAGGTTTATTGGAATGCCGCAATTGTTAAATCAGCCCAGAATTTTGCCATTCTGCGTGCTTTTCGAGGAGCTAAGGACTGCACTGAGTGCAGGTTATTTCTGGAGGAGACAATATTCCATAAAACCACATTTAGAAAGTCTGTAGAACCAACGTCAAATCCTGACTGCGAATACATCACAGCTCCATTCGTATTGCTCTCGCACAGATCACGAAGACCTGTTTAGACTGATTACTGCACACACAGAGGGACTTTAATGATTCTTCACACACCCCTGAACGTGAATGGACCATGAGGAACTCCTAGTAGGTGATACGATGGATGTACCCACTGCCATGCACTTCAGTCATTTCAAGGGTGTAGGTAAGTGAGACTCAGTTTGGGAGGAGGAAGAATCACACTACCCTTTAAAAGACTAACTGATTGGTTTATCCAGTAAATACAAGGGCCTTGCTGCTCTCACACGTAAACAACTCGGGTAATACATAACGAGTCCGTAATTATGACCAATATATCATCCTTCTGCGGTAACTATAGACTTTGCATTACTGTACTGAAACTTCCTGCAGAGCTGAAAGGAACATTTAGAACTTAACGGTCGTTAAATACTGGAAGAAACCCATAGTGTGGCTTTTCCAGTCCTTATTACGACCATGTGCTCCCTCTGAACGTCATCACGTCACCAGCGCACACAAATGCAACTGTGAGGCTACATAAATGGACGGCTGTGTGTCTATCAAACGTCAGTTTTCGTCATTTGGTTTTTTTTTCCCCCTGTATGCAGACATCGTGAAGTGATTAATGGGCAGAATTACTGACAACAGAGTCAGTGCCCATACTGACACATACGATGAGTTTCATTATGCACTTAGTCGGGGAACTGCGATTGTGCAACACTATTGCATTGTAGGTAACATATGAGACACTTCGCCCGGCTAAAAACCAGGACGCCCTTCCTGCCGAAAAAGACACACGCAAGATTCTCCTGTCCTCCGGCAAAGTGGCTCTGCTTCCCCACTCAAACCACCAACCTTCGAAAACCATGCAGTCCTTAAAGGACTGCTTAAAACCTGTTCGTGTCTCAAAGTCAGAACCCATATCCGTGAAGAGACGTCGAATGACTAACCAGTTGAGTGGAAAAAGCTAGTCAAGAGGTATCGATTACATTTACCAAATCACCCACCAAATGTCTGAAGTACGGCAAGCTGCAATCATTCTGGAGTGTTTTACGTGTGAGAAACAGATTTCCTCTGGAAAAAATTAACAGCAGCTACTGCACCTTAGAAACATTTTCTTTTGCGAGCTTCCAGCATGTTGCAGTACCTTAGGGCAACAACTACTATTCATCAGTAGCATAAAAAACCAGTCCAAGTTGCAAATTTTTACTTTTTATTCATTCGATGACCAGTTTCGGGCCGACACCCAATTTGAAATCGTCGTAACAATCGGAAATCGGATTTCCGAACGTTTCAAAAATGTACTACGAACATTTTTGATATGTTCGTAAATGCTATGATTCGAAAATGGGTCTCGGCCCGAAATTAATCATATAAATAAAATGTAAAAATTTGCTACTTTGACTGCTTCCCCATTCTACTGACTTTTTTTGCCACAGACTTTTTGGTAGTAAGTTTCTCTGTATAATAAATGCCTCTGAAAAACCTACACGAGGCGAAATTCTAACTTCAATAAAAGTCAAAGGGAAGAATCGTTAATCTCACGAAATAATTTTGATTCAACTGCCGATGTCAGTTATTTGAAGTGCGCACACACACACACACACACACACACACACACACACACACACACACACACAGAGAGAGAGAGAGAGAGAGAGAGAGAGAGAGAGAGAGAGAGAGAGAGAGAGAGAGAGAGACAACAAAAGTAGTCTTGCCTCAGCTGGGTTCCGCGAGTTCCGGAACCTGTACAGAAAAATGGAGTAGACAGCAACATGAACCTCATCTCCGGCCTTTTTATTGCTCATGAAAGCCACACATTGCATGATGTACCACCACACAGCGAGACCTTCACAAGTGGTGGTCCTAATTTTAATACCTCTAATACCCAGTAGCACGTCCTCTTGCATTGATGCATGCCTGTATTCGTCGTGGCATACTATCCACAAGTTCATCAAGGCACTGTTGGCCCAGATTGTCCCACTCCTCTATGGCGATTCGGCGTAGATCCGTCACAGTGGTTGGTGGGTTACGTCGTCCATAAACAGCCCTTTTCAATCTGTCCCAGGCAAGTTTGGTAGGGTTCATGACTGGAGAACGTGCTCGCCACTAGTCGAGCGATGTCGTTATCCTGATGGAAGTCATTCACAATATCTGCACGATGGGGGCGCGAATTGTCGTCCACCAAGACGAATGCCTCGCCAATGTGCTACCGATATGGTTGCACTGTCGGTCGGAGGATGGCATTCACGTATCGTACAGCAGTTACGGCGCCTTCCGTGTCCACCAGCGGCATACGTCGTTCAGACTGACCGGTTTGCCTCCAAACACGTCTCAGGCGACAGTCTGGTTGAAGGCATATGCGACACTCATCGGTGAAGAGAACGTGATGTCAATCCTGAGTGGTCCGTTCGGCATGTTAAGTCCCATAGTGCTCAGAGCCATTTGAACCATTTTTTTGTCAATTCTCGACTGTCAAAATGGAAAGACACTGGATTTGAGGAGATGTATCGTTTTGTTGCTGTTTGCCTTCTAATGGCGCAAGTTAAGAAGTTAAAATTAACTGATTATTGGTCCAGAGATACACTTTTGAACACACCAGTTTTCAGCGAAATTATGTCCAGAGACCGTTTTTGTCTACTTCTGAGAATCTTACACTTCAGTGATAACTCTGCGAGTACTGGAAGCGACAGTCCATTGAAAATTAGGACTAGTTTTGGCAAAGTTCGTAAGACATTTCGTAATTCATGTCGCCCACATCACAAGATTTGTATAGACGAAAGTCTCTTGCTGTTCGAAGGACGAATATCTTCTAAGCAAGTTATTCCAACCAAGCGAAGTAGATTCGGAACAAAGACATTCGGACTGTGTAACTGTCACAGTGGGTGTATTTTATATTTGGAACAGGGTCATATTCTGTATGTCAATGACTGGCTGGTACTGCAGCCGGGCCTGTTCCTCTGGCTTCACATCATGGAACAGCCGCATGTGGCACAGTTCGTGAGAACAGGCCTAACATGCCAAAACTGCAGACGAAATTAAAACGAGGAGAAACTGAGTTTAGGTCCACTGACAAGGCCCTTGCTATCAAGTGGTGCGATACGAGAGACGTGTACATGATGACCACAAGTCACACAACACGAATGGTTGAAACAGAGAAGACTGACAAATACTGACGAAGAAATAGAGAAACCGCAATGTATTGTAGAGAACAATTCGAGTATGGGTGCAGCTGACCGTTGTGACATTTAACCGAGCACAGTGGAATCAGGGCGTAAATGGTGTAAGAAGAATTTTTTTCACATTCTGGATTTGTGCATTCTAAATGTTCATGCTCTCCACCGGTGGTAACAGGGTGAAAACTGGCACCAGCAGAGTTCCACCTTTCTCTCGTAAGGGAGATTGTAGAAAAATATGCTACAGAGCGGAGGAAAGCTGGTAGGGGAAGGTACTGCGATGACGAGAATCCTCTGCGATTCACACGGAGACATTTCCCGGCTGTCGTGAGTGAACATTCGCAGGAAAGTACGCCAATGCGCAGTTTGCACGGAACAGTAAGTGCGCCGGAAATTAGAGACTGATGCAAAACTTGCGACGTTCCATTACGCGTTGCACCCTGGTTTGAGACTAATCATACAAAGAAGCATTACTCATCATTCGGAACTAAATCTGAGAGAATTTATTCACACTTCTGAATTAATCACTAAAAAAAAAAGGCAAAAATGTAAGAAATATAAACCTATTTTTATCTCCGCCAAAGCCCGGTAGATGCAACAAGTGTAAAATTATTTAAACGAAGTCTGACTTCATATGTAGCAGTTTACTGGCAAATGAACGGACCCATTGGTGATGATACAAACATTGCAATAAATAGCAAATCAAGTGTAGGCTTAGAAAGATCAGCCAATAAAATATTTGTGGACATTAATCACTGGTTCCTAGCCAATTCTTTGTCACTAAACTTTGAAAAAACACACTACATGCAGTTCAGAACTTGTAAGGGGTGTCCCAAGAGTATATGTCTAACATATGATGACAAGAAGATAGAAGAAGTGGACGGTGTTAAATTTTTGGGATTACAGCTTGATAATAAATTCAACTGGGAGGAGCACACCACAGAACTGCTGAAGCGTCTTAACAAATCTCTGTTTGCAATGCGAATTTTGTCAGACATAGGGGATATAAATATGAAAAAGCTGGCATACTATGCTTACTTTCATTCCATAATGTCATATGGGATTATTTTCTGGGGTAATTCATCAAGCCAAGCTAAAGTTTTCCGGGCACAAAAACGTGCAGTAAGAATTATATGTGGTGTGAACTCAAGAACATCCTGCAGAAGCCTGTTTAGGGAACTAGGGATACTAACTACAGCTTCCCAATATATTTATTCCTTAATGAAATTTGTCATTAAAAATATATCACTTTTTCAAACCAACAGCTCAGTTCATGGAATCAATACTAGAAATAAGAATAATCTTCACAAGGATTTAAAGTCACTTAGTCTTGTACAAAAAGGTGTGCATTATTCAGGAACACACATTTTCAATAACTTGCCAGCAGCCATAAAAAGCTTAACAACCAATGAAATTCAGTTTAAGAGAAGCCTAAAGGATTTATTGGTGGCCAACTCCTTCTACTCCATTGATGAATTTCTGAGGAAAACCAACTGATTTGTATATAAGTACAACATAACTTCTGCACAATTTCAGTGCAGTAATGTGTTCACTGAAAATTTGTGTGTGTGTGTGTGTGTGTGGTGTGTGTGTGTGTGTGTGTGTGTGTGTGTGTGTAAGTATAATCTAACTTCTGCACCATTTCAGTGGCAGTAATGTGTTCATTGTAAATAAGTATGACAGTAGTTGTATTACATGTTTCTTACCTTATAAATAAATATAAAACTTTTTTATTTTAAATTCAGTGCAATAGTATTTGTAAAATGACTCTTAGTGTTCATTAAAAAATGACGATCATTCCACTTGGGACCTGTGGAATGGTACATTAGCTTATTTGTTTTAGTTTAAATATTTGTCATGTATTGTTGTTTTTCTGACATGTTCCACATCCTGGAGGACCTCCTCACTACGGATCAATTGGAATGAAAGTAAATCTAATCTAATCTAATCTGAGATGGCGCAATATCTGTACTGTGGAAAATGTAATTACGCCGAATACATTGCGGCAGTATAACAAAACCCTTCCATTAATCTGCATACGGTACATTTAAATTATTAACACGTAACATGGACACATATTCCTTCATCCTTAACAGTACAAATGTATATCACACTTGGTCTACTTGTACAACAAAACACGTTTTCCATAACTGATTTAAAAGGCTTCGATCAACGAGAAACAACACGCCAAAGTCAAAACTGTTTTCTCAGTGCGATTTTTCTTGCTACTTTGCCTCTGTTGTCGGTCAATACTGAAAATTAAACTCTTTGTTCTGGGGAGGATGGGGAGCTTAAAATTTGTTGTTCGAATGAGAATGGCTTTGAATCATTAACAGAAAACGGTATTTGAAAAAGGAGTGTAATACACATTGCTTTCATCTTTTCATGAAAATCAACATATTTTCGACTAATTTGTGGATTATTGGAAAATAGTAGAGGAATAAAAATTGTTATTCCTTATCGTTGTGCAGTCAATCTATTGCACTCTAAATTTCATTTTCATCATGCGTTCACACTACTAGACATGCTAACCCGAAGTTTACATTGTTTTCGGGCATGATTTTCGCGCCTAACTTTCATTCCAGTTGTACAGCTTGGTATGTTCTATGGAGCACAGTTATATTTTTAGCAAAATCGGAATGAAAATACCGCATTTTTGACGTTTTTACGAAATCCTCAATTCTTTGCTTAATTCATTCAGTACTGAAAAGTGCTTTGGAAATGTAACTTTGTATTTAAGAACCTTTTGTTGTTAGGGTACTACATGCCAAGTTTCACGTTCGTCATAGCATTAGTTCACGAGATGCAAGAAGCCAAACTGAAATTTTTTCGGGTGCCTAATTTTTTGGCCGATTTACCTACAATTTTCTGGCTGAATATGGCTCGTAAAGTTCTTTTCATTATTGTTCTTAGGAGAACGCATGAAGTTGTCCAAGATGGCAGGCCAAATTTTATTTCTTTACAAAAACGATTGCCCGAGATATTACAGCTCAAAGTCGGCACACTTTCACGCTGGCACTGCGCGGGCCGATCCGGCGAAAGAGCTGCGTGCGTTAGTTCCAGTACGTCTGGGAGCTTAACAGTCTTTTCATTTCTGGGGCCAAATAACTTCACTCGGCTCCAGGTCAGTTCTGTTGGGTTCATACTGTAATGGCACAGTAAGAGATGCAGCATTTGTATGCTGTGCGCGATGCTGTGAAAATGAGTGTTATTCATGTTTCTACGACACACATCTGTGGCATAGAACAACGGACACCGTGCAAATAAGGAGTATTTAGCTTTTCATTTTTGCACAGAATAATTAAATTGTTATGTTTTCCTAATTTGTAAACTGTCTTTCATAAAATATCGATAGTTGAGAATTTATAATTGAAATGAAATTTCGCGTGCAATATGCAGTTAAAAACAAGAAGTTGTGCATTATTCATAAAAAATGATGAATTTTACAAATACGAGATGCAGGTAATTCAAACTGAACGAGACAAACCTGCCCGAGGCGCAGTACTTGAACCAGTGAACCATGTATTGCAATAAATAACCAAGCCATTACGCTCCGCTGTACTTTCACTTTTAGTTACGTTGTAGTTATGTGACAGTCCCTCGGAAAACTTCAAAGCCGATTATCTCTGTGAATTTATGGCAAACAGCAAGAACAGCCAATTTATCGGCACTTTTTACCCGTGTTCCACGCGCGCGCCTCACCACGCAACAGGAAGCGGCCTCGGCCATTTTCGTACAGCGCGACAGTGGGAGCACAACGCTGCAGGGCCCGTGTCTGCACACCATGTTTGAAATAAAAACTACGTAGCTGAAGCGTGGTTAAGAAAAACGTTGGTGGCTGTTAATACGTTTGAATATCTTAAAAGTTTCGTTTAACGTAACTTAGTAATAAGATCCCCCCATGAACCATGGACCTTGCCGTTGAGTGCCTCAGCGATACAGATGGCCGTATCGTGGGTGCAACCACAACGGAGGGGTATCTGTTGAGAGGCCAGACAAACGTGCGGTTCCTGAAGAGGGGCAGCAGCCTTTTCAGTAGTTGCAGGGGCAACAGTATGGATGATTCACTGAACTCGCCTTTCAACACTAACCAAAACGGACTTGCTGTGCTGGTACTGCAAACGGCTGAAAGCAAGGGGAAACTACAGCCGTAATTTTTCCCGGGGGCATGCAGCTTTACTGTATGGTTAAATGATGATGCCGTCCTTTTGGGTAAAATATTCCGGAGGTAAAGTAGTCCCCCATTCGGATTTCCGGGCGGGGACTACTCAAGAGGACGGCGTTATAAGGAGAAAGAAAACTGGCATTCTACGGATCGGAGCGTGGAATCTCAGATCCATTAATCGGGCAGGTAGGTTAAATTTAAAAAGGGAAATGGATAGCTTAAAGTTAGATATAGTGGGAATTAGTGAAGTTCGGTGGCAAGAGGAACAAGATTTTTGGTCAGGTGAATACAGGGTTATAAATACAAAATCAAATATGGGTAATGCAGGAGTAGGTTTAATAATGAATAAAAAAAAAATAGGAGTTCGGGTAAGCTACTACAAACAGCATAGCGAACGCATTATTGTGGCCAAGATAGACACGAAGGCCACGCCTCCTACAGTAGTACAAGTTTATATGCCAACTAGCTCTGCATATGACGAAGAAATTGATGAAATGTATGATGAGATAAAAGAAATTATTCAGGTAGGGAAGGGAGACGAAAATTTAGTAATCATGGGTGATCGGAATTCGAAAGTAGGAAAAGGGAGAGAAGGAAACACAGAAGGTCAATATGGATTGGGGCTAGGAAATGAAAGAGGAAGCCACCTGGCAAAGTTTTGCACGGAGCGTAGCTTAATCATAGCTAACACTTGGTTCAAGAATCATGAAAGACGGTTGTATACATGGAAGAACCCTGGAGATACTGACAGGTTTCAGATAGATTATATAATGGTAAGACAGATTTAGGAATCAGGTTTTACATTTTACTACATTTCCAGGGGCAGATTTGGACTGACCACAATCTATTCGTTATGAACTGTAGATTAAAACTGAAGAAACTGCAAAAAGGTGGGAATTTGAGGAGATGGGACCTGGATAAACCGAGAGAACCAGAGGTTGTACAGAGCTTCAGGGAGAGCGCAAGGCAACAATTAAGAACGGGGGAAATAAGTACAGTAGAAGAAGAATGAGTAGCTCTGAGGGATGAAGTAGTGAAGGCAGCGGAGGATCAAGTAGGTAAAAAGACGAGGACTAGTAGAAATCCTTGGGTAACAGAAGAAATATTGAATTTAATTGACGAAAGGAGAAAATATAAAAATGCAGTAAATGAAGCAGGCAAAAAGGAATACAAACGTCTCAAAAATGAGATCGACAGGAAGTGCAAAATGACTAAGCAGGGATGCCTAGAGGACAAATGTAATGATATAGAGGCTTATCTCACTAGGGGTAAGATAGATACAGCCTACAGGAAAATTAAAGAGACCTTTGGAGAAAAGAGAGACCTTTGGAGAAAAGAGAGCCACTTGTATGAATATCAAGAGCTCAGATGGAAACCCAGTTCTAAGCAAAGAGTGGAAAGCAGAAAGGTGGAAGGAGTATATAGAGGGTCTATACAAGGGCGATGCACTTGAGGACAGTATTATGGAAATGGAAGAGGATGTAGATGAAGAGTTTGATAGAGCACTGAAAGGCCCAAGTCGAAACAAGGCCCCGGGAGTAGACAACATTCCATTAGAACTACTGACAGCCTTGGGAGAGCCAGTCCTGACAAAACATTACCATCTGGTGAGCAAGATTTTTTTTTTTTTTTTTGTTTGTGGTTTTAGGGCGCAAAACTTCTATGGTCATTAGCGCCCAGCCCATGACGTAGAAAACAGGAAAAAAAACGAAATTTAAAATCAGCAGCAATGGAAACAAAGTCAGAAAATTTGAGAAACTAAAGGCAGAAGGAATGCTTAAAAGTCCACTATACAAGGGGGTTGGTTGTCCCCAAAAAAAGCTTCAAATGACTGACGTCATTTCACTGTCACTAATAAACTGTAGAACGCGGTCAGCTGAGCGCGTGTCATCTGCTAAAATCGACGATAGATCAGGCGAGAGCTGTAGACGGGAGCGTAACGGATTAAAATAGGGGCATTCAATTAAAAGGTGTCTGACCGTCCACAGCTGAGAGCAGTGGGGACAGAGTGGGGGAGGATCACCGCTTAAAAGATGTCGATGACTAAAAAGACAGTGCCCTATCCGGAGTCGAGCTAAAATTACCTCCTCCCGACGACGCGTTCGGGAGGAAGAGGTCCAAGCGCAAGGAAGGGCTTTCACTTCCCGCAATTTATTGTGGGGAAGTGTTGACCAATGCGCATGCCATAAATGAGTAACTTGGCGACATAAACCGCTCCGTAGATCGGTAAACGTAAGAGACTGAAGAGCTGGCCGAGGAAGAGAGACTGCAGCCTTGGCCGCTATATCGGCCGCCTCATTTCCACAGATACCAGCGTGTCCCGGGAGCCAGAGGAACGCCACTGAGACGCCCCCCAGGTGGAGCAAGCGCAGACAGTCCTGAATCCGGTGGACCAGAGGGTGCACAGGGTAAAGAGCTTGGAGACTTAGGAGAGAGCTGAGAGAATCTGAGCAGATTACGTACTGTATCCGCTGATGGCGGCGGATGTAGTGGACAGCCTGGAGAACACCGTAAAGCTCCGCAGTATAAACCGAACACTGGTCGGGAAGCCGAAAGTGATTTGGGGTGTCGCCAACAATATAGGCACTCCCTACACCTAACGATGTTTTCGAGCCATCGGTGTAAATAAATGTGGCTTCCGTCATTTGTGCACATAGAGCAGCAAATGCCCGACGGTAAACAAGTGTAGGGGTACCATCCTTGGGAAATTGACATAGGTCTCTGAGCAAGTCGATCCGGGGACGGAGCCAAGGCGGTGCTGTACCCCAAGTTGTCAAGAAGGTTTTAGGAAAGCGGAAGGAAAGAGAATGGAGCAGTTGACGGAAGCGGACTCCCGGGGGTAGTAGGGAGGAGGAGCGGCCTGCATACCAGACATCAAAGGAGGCGTCGAAAAAAAGGTTATGGGCTGGATTAGCAGGCATGGAAGACAGATGGCTAGCATAACGACTCAGAAGGACTGCCCGCCGATTGGACAGCGGAGGTTCAGCAGTCTCAGCATAAAGGCTTTCCACAGGGCTGGTGTAAAAAGCTCCAGACACTAAACGTAATCCACGGTGGTGGATAGAGTCGAGACGCCGAAGAATAGACGGCCGAGCAGAGGAGTAGACTATGCTTCCATAATCCAATTTCGAGCGCACTAAGGCGCGATAGAGGCGGAGAAGGACCACTCGGTCCGCTCCCCAAGAGGTACCATTCAGGACACGGAGGGTGTTAAGGGAACGCAGACAGCGAGCCGAAAGATAGGAAACGTGGGAGGACCAGCACAGTTTTCTGTCAAACATAAGACCCAAGAATTTAGCGACGTCAGAAAACGGAAGGTTGACAGGACCTAGATGTAAGGAGGGCGGAAGAAACTCCTTACGTCGCCAAAAATTAACACAAACGGTCTTACTGGGTGAGAAACGGAAGCCGGTTTCGATGCTCCACGAGTGGAGGCGATCGAGACATCCTTGAAGACGTCTTTCAAGAAGGCTGGTCCGTTGAGAGCTGTAGTAGATCGCAAAATCGTCCACAAAGAGGGAGCCCGAGACATCAGGAAGGAGACAATCCATAATTGGATTTATGGCGATGGCAAACAGTACAACACTCAGCACGGAGCCCTGGGGTACCCCGTTTTCTTGGGAGAAAGTACGGGAGAGAGTAGTGTTCACCCGCACCCTAAATGTGCGCTCTGCCATAAATTCGCGAAGAAAAAGGGGCAGCCGGCCTCTAAAGCCCCAAGAGAACAGTGTGCGGAGGATGCCCGTCCTCCAACAGGTATCGTACGCTCTCTCCAGATCAAAAAATATTGCTACCGTTTGGCGTTTCCGGAGAAAATTGTTCATGATATAAGTGGAGAGAGCAACAAGATGGTCAACAGCAGAACGATGCTTTCGGAATCCGCATTGGGCTGGTGTTAAAAGACTGCGGGACTCCAGCCACCAAGCTAAACGGTAATTCACCATACGCTCCAAAACCTTACAGACACTACTCGTGAGAGAAGTGGGGCGATAGCTAGAGGGGAGATGTTAGTCCTTTCCAGGTTTCGGAACGGGAACGACAATAGCTTCCCGCCATCGCCTGGGAAAGGTACTGTCGGTCCAAATTCGATTATAAAGGCGAAGGAGGTAACGCAGGCTATGGGTTGATAAATGCAGCAACATTTGGACCTGGATACCATCCGGTCCTGGGGCGGAGGAGCGAGAAGAAGAGAGTGCATGTTGGAGTTCGCGCATGGAGAAAACAGTATTGTAGCTTTCGCGATTTTGAGAGGAGAAAGCAAGATGTCGCACTTCCGCTGCACGTTTCTTCGAGAGAAACGCTGGCGGGTAATTTGAAGAGCTCGAAATCTCAGCAAAGTGCTGACCCAATGAGTTAGAAATTGCGACGGGGTCCACTAATGTATCATGCGCGACAGTGAGCCCAGAGACCGGGGAGAAACTAGGCGCGCCTGAGAACCGTCGAAGCCGACTCCAAACTTCCGAGGAGGGAGTGAAGGTGTTAAATGAGCTAATAAAGAATTTCCAGCTTGCCTTCTTGCTATCGCGGATGACGCGACGGCATCGCGCACGGAGCTGCTTATATCGGATACAGTTGGCCAAAGTTGGATGGTGACGGAAAATGCGAAGAGCACGTCGCCGCTCACGTATTGCGTCACGGCATGCCTCGTTCCACCAAAGAACTGGAGGGCACCGGGGCAATTCGGAGGTGCGTGGTATTGAACGTTCCGCAGCTGTGAGAATAACGTCGGTAAAATGTGTGACCTCATCGTCGACGCTGGGAAAGCGACGGTCATCGAATGTCGCTAGAGACGAAAAAAGTGTCCAATCGGCTTGGGCAAACTTCCAGCGTCGCGAGCGCATATATGGCAGTTGAGGCTGCAGTCGAAGAACACATGGAAAGTGGTCACTCGAGTGTGTATCATCAATGGCGAACCATTCGAAGCGCCGAGCTAGCGGAACAGTACCAACCGCAAGGTCCAAATGGGATAAATTTGCCGTGGAGGCAGATAAAAATGTGGGGACCCCAGTGTTGAGGCAGACTAGATCCGCTTGGTGGAAGACGTCTAGCAATAGTGAGCCACGTGGACAAGGATGTGGAGATCCCCAAAGCGGGTGGTGGGCATTGAAGTCCCCAACCAACAAATAGGGGGGTGGAAGCTGATCAAGAAGATGAAGGAGATCAGCTCGTGCCATTGGTGTAGACGATGGAATGTATACCGTACAAAGAGAGAACGTGTACCCAGAAAGGGAAAGACGGACGGCGACAGCTTGGAAGGAAGTGTTTAAGGGGATTGGGTGATAATGGAGAGTATCATGGAGCAGAATCATGAGTCCTCCATGGGCTGGAGTGCCTGCAACAGAGGGGAGATCATATCGGACGGACTGAAAATGAGGGAGAACAAAGGGGTCATGGGGACGCAGCTTTGTTTCCTGAAGACAGAAGATGACCGGCGAGTAGGATCGTAAGAGGATCGACAATTCCTCCCGATTGGCGCGAATGCCGCGGATATTCCAGTGGATAATGGACATTGGGTGAACAGAAAAGGGATGAACGTGACCAAGGGTGCTGTCAACTCAACGACTGCTCAGAGCTTGCAACCGACAGCATGGAATGGCATTCAGTCGAAGGCAGAAGATCCTGATCCATAGGTTGGTCAGGAGCAGCTCCTGCCACCAACGATCGGCCAGTTGACCGGCCACCAACAGTGCGCCTCGGCGACACAGAAGATGGCCGAGTGCGATTTCCGCCAGGTGGTGCTGTAGATGGGACACGCCTTGGCGGAGAAGGAGAGGAACTGTGTTTCTTCGTAGCCTTCTTGGAGGTATGTTTAGATGAAGGAGGAACCGATGGTTGTGAAGTTGTAGTACGTAAAAACTCTTCACGAGAATGCTCTTTTTTTGAAGACTTGGCGTCTGACTTTTGGGCTCGAGATTTAGCAGAACCCGACGAAGGGTGAGCCATAGAGTGGGCAGGCGAAAGAGGTGAGGTTGAACGGGCGATCTTTGCGCTGGCCGATCTGACGACCGTGGTACTAAATGTGAGGTCGCAAGTCTGCGTGGCCGCCTCCTTTGTTGACCGAGGAGAAGCAAGGACAGCGCTGTATTTTCCTTTCTGAGGCACGGTGGGCTGTCGACTGGCGAGTAACTTTCGAGCAGCAAAGGTCGACACCTTTTCCTTCACTCTTATTTCCTGGATCAGCTTTTCGTCCTTAAAAACGGGGCAATCTCGAGAGGAAGCAGCGTGGTCACCCAAACAGTTGATGCAGTGAGGGGATGGAGGTGGACAAGCACCCTCATGGGCATCCTTGCCACACGTAACACATTTGGCCGGATTGGAACAGGACTGGCTGGTGTGATTGAACCGCTGACATCGATAGCAACGCGTAGGGTTTGGGACATAAGGGCGAACGGAAATTATCTCATAGCCTGCTTTGATTTTTGATGGGAGTTGAACTTTGTCAAATGTCAAGAAGACAGTGCGGGTCGGAATGATGTTCGAGTCAACCCTTTTCATAACCCGATGAACAGCGGTGACGCCCTGGTCAGACAGGTAGTGCTGAATTTCTTCGTCAGACAATCCATCGAGGGAGCGTGTATAAACGACTCCACGCGAGGAATTTAAGGTACGGTGCGGTTCCACCCGGACAGGGAAGGTGTGGAGCAGAGAAGTACGCAGCAATTTTTGAGCCTGGAGGGCACTGTGTGTTTCTAACAACAGGGTACCATTCCATAATCTGGAACAAGACTTTACGGGACCCGCAATTGCGTCGACACCTTTCTGAATAATGAAAGGGTTGACCGTGGAAAAGTCGTGACCTTCGTCAGACCGAGAAACAACAAGGAACTGTGGCAACGATGGAAGAACCGTCTGTGGCTGAGACTCAGTGAACTTACGTTTGTGAGCAGACATAGTGGAAGGTGAAGAAACCATTGCGGAAGAATCCCCCATGATTACCGGCGTCTCCGATGGCGCGCTCCTCCCTTGTGGGGGCCCTAACTGAGGGCACTCCCGCCTTAGGTGATTGTTCACACCTCAGGTCACACCTCCCGACAAACGGACGGAGGGACCAATCGGCACTTTCGGAAGGTATCAGCTCGGGTAATCACCCCTCCCTGGGCCTGGCCGTTACCAGGGGGTACGTACGTGTCCTACCTGTCTACCCGGGGCGGGGAATTACGCGTTACCCCGTCACCGGCTACGCATGGAAGTGCGTGGGTCGGCCTTCAGACACGCACAGGGAGGAAAAAAGAGAAAGGGAAAGGAAAGAAGAGGGGGTCTCAAACGCCGCAGCGGAGAAAAGGGCAAGGAGAAGAGGGAAGGAAAAGAGAAGGACAGAGGAAGGACGAGGACTTGTAAGTGTAGAAAGCAAGTAAGTGGGAAAAGTTTCGAGCGTCCGTCTCCGGACGTAGGCACAAACCATACTCCCAAAGGGGGAGAAAGGGAAGGAAATAGCCAGAGGTGAGGGGGGGGGGGGGCGAAGATGGGGGACGGGAGGGATGCGGAAAGGGAAGGGAAGGTATGCAGCCCGGAAAGGAAGGAGGGCCACATTAGCTCGGGGTCCCGTGCTCGCTACGCACGTGTCCACAAAAGAGTTGTGGACCCCCTGGGGGGGGGGGGGGGGGGGGGGGGGGTGAGCAAGATGTATGAGATAGGTGAAATACCCTCAGACTTCAAGAAGAAGAATGTAATAGTTGAATGCTAATTAAACATTTCTAATTTTCAAGGTGATAATAGACCTGCTTAGGCGATTACAAAAACGCTATTACTATTGCTTCTTTTTCGTTTACAGATAACTAGCCTGAGCTTACACTCGCATTTCACGCAGTTAAACAACATCATAGCTACGTCAGCTCTCACTGCAATGTAAAAGTTTTTTTCTCAGTTATTGGTTCAAATGGCTCTGAGCACTATGGGACTTAACATCAGAGGTCATCAGTCCAACAGAACTTAGAACTACTTAAACCTAACTAACCTAAGGACATCACACACATCCATGCCCGAGGCAGGATTCGGACCTGCGACCGTAGCGGTCACGCAGTTCCAGACTGAAGCGCCTAGAACCGCACGGCCACACCGGCCGGCTTCTCAGTTATGCCCGAATTCGACAGCTGCAAGTAAAATCACGAATGGGAAAACAAAATTATATGACGCTTCCAACAAAGGTAGCCCAATCAAAAAAGCTATCCAATTTATGTAAGCTGCTTCCATGCGCAAGCACAGAATTCCCGATTCCAAAACACAAGGTGAGTTTGCCCCAGGTTTCAAGTTTTACTGTACACAATGCATATGCAAACTGTGGCAAGAGGAACTATGTTCACTTTAAAAAAGGAAAATCGTGGGAGAGTGAAATAAAATTGCTGCGCACATATACTCCATAATTGATTTAAATGTGGTACGAACGCTATGTCAAGAGATACTGAAATGTTAGTAATAAAGACTTTCAACTATTTATCAAATTCATCTTAAAGGTTATCCAAGTTGAAAGAGTTCTTTCAATTTGTTGATACAAAATACAATGCTTTGTCGAGATATGTACCTTCAAGGTAGTTAAGCCTAAAGCCTGACATAGAAAGTGTGTTGAACAATCTTCCTGCAATTATGCCATATTTTCCTAGTGTAGATGATTGCCCCAGCTTTATCAAAGACAACTTGATGGGTGTGTGTGTAGTTCAGGAATACAACTTATTTTAGTGGAATTTATGTTCAATTTTCCTTGAACTTTTTGTTGTGGTCTTCAGTCCTGAGACTGGTTTGATGCAGCTCTCCATGCTACTCTATCCTGTGCAAGCTTCTTCATCTCCCAGCACCTACTGCAGCCTACATCCTTCTCAATCTGCTTAGTGTATTCCTCTCTTGGTATCCCTCTACGATTTTTACCCTTCACGCTGCCCTCCAGTACTAAATTGGTGATCCCTTGATGCCTCAGAACATGTCCTACCAACCGAACCCTTCTTCTAGTCAAGTTGTGCCATGAACTCTTCTCCCCAATCCTATTCAATATCTCCTCATTAGTTACGTGATCTACCCACCTAATCTTCAACATTCTTCTGTAGCACCACATTTCGAAAGCTTCTATTCTCTTCTTGTCTAAACTATTTATTGTCCATGTTTCACTTCCATACATGGCTACACTCCATACAAATACTTTCACTGACGACTTCCTGACACTTGAATCTATACTCGATGTTAACTTTTCTTCAGAAACGCTTTCCTTGCCATTGCCAGTCTACATTTTATATCCTCTCTACTTCGACCATCATCAGTTATTTTGCTCCCCAAATAGCAAAACTCTTTTACTACTTTTAGTGTCTCATTTCCTAATCTAATTCCCTCAACATCACCCGATTTAATTCGACTACATTCCATTATCCTAGTTTTGCTTTTGTTGATTTTCATCTTATATCCTCCTTTCAAGACACTTGTCCATTCCGTTTAACTGCTTTTCGAAGTCCTTTGCTGTCTGATATATTTACAATGTACCGGCGAACATCAAAGTTTTTATTTCTTCTCCATGGCTATTAATACCTACTCCGAACTTCTTTGTTTCCTTTACTGCTTGCTCAATATACAGATTGAATAGCATCGGAAACAGGCTACAACCCTGTCTCACTCCCTTCCCAACCACTGCTTCTCTTTCATGTCCCTCGACTCTTGTAACTGCCATCTACTTTCTGTACAAATTGTAAATAGCCTTTCGCTCCCTGTATTTTACCCCTGCCACCTTCAGAATTTGAAGGAGTATTCCAGTCAACATTGTCAAAAGCTTTCTCTAAATCTACAAATGCTAGAAACGTAGGTTTGCCTTTCCTTAATCTTTCTTCTAAGATAAGTCGTAGGGTCAATATTGCCTCACGTGTTCCAACATTTCTGCGGAATCGAAACTGATCTTCCCTGAGGTCGGCTCCTACCAGTTTTTCCATTCGTCTGTAAAGAATTCGCGCTAGTATTTTGCAGCTGTGACTTATTAAACTGAAATGACATTTTTTCGAAGGGTGTACTCAACTTTAAAGTAAAAACAAAAAAAAAGAAAAAAAAAAAGGAAACTTAATTTGTGAAATATACCGTGTGATGGAGAAAATAAAAATGGAGGTAGAACGTAGGATAAATTATCGTTTTTTGTTATATGGTGCAACAGTTGCTAGACAAATTGGAGGGCCAGACCCCAGATCAAAGACAAACGCGACTGGAAAAATGCAGACGTATAGATGAAGTCCGTGTGAAATACTGAAATAAATAGTTCGTTTTTTTTATGACTAACTTTCTGTCCTTAATGGACTGCATATCACTTGGAAAAATCCTGTGCTTCAAAATATTTTGAAATTAGACGGATCACTTGGCATTGTTGATTTCCTTGGTGTAGATAATGATATGGTTTCCCATTTCTTTTGGGGGAGGGAACGAGCACTTGAGGAGAGCAAAGTTGGCTGCTGTGACAATACTACTGAGGTGAGTCTGCATTATAGAAATGATTGGCGCATCAAGACTGTGCAGTGTTTTAAAGTACATGTTCTTCAAATGCATTCATGAAGAAAGTTTTCTCCATGACGAACATTACACTGAGGGATGAGCGAAACAGAGCTTCAGTTGATACATTGAAAACGGATTGTACACTTATTTCAATTACGATGAAAGCTGCCGTGATTTCAAGACAGCATTGTCTCATGGAAAGTGTTGAGATTTGCACGCACAGCTGAAAAGTACTCCTCTTCATTGTGTCGAGTGTGTTCTGAAGAAAATGTGCAAAAAACAATTATTTTAAAAAGTGTCGGTTTCGATACATCTGTTCCCATTTTCCCTAACTAATCTGGGGGCACCAAGGCCATTCTGCGCTCCGTCGTCGCGTCAGCCTCGCTGCCGCACACTCCTCTCCCCCACAGCAACAGGTACTTTTTTCCCGCGGGTGTGGCCGCACTGCGCCAGCTGCCCGGGGAAGTCCCGGCCTCTGTGGAGCCCGGGCTGGTCGCGGCGGGCGGCCGCTCCCCGGTGGCAGACCGCTCTCTCGCAGTGGCTGTGTGTCCCCTCAGTGTTTTAGCCTCGCAGGCAGAGCATTTGCTTCTGCGCCTCTCAGCAAAACGGCAACCACACCCTAGGATTCTGGCTTTTGAGTTTATATCCCGAAGGAGGATTCCGACGTGGAAGCCGGTTGAGCTGCCCGCTCACGCCTTATGACACAACCTTAAACGAATGTAGATATGCGAGTTTCATCTATAGTGCTTCGCGAAATTAAAATCTCAGCTATCTTTTACAACATTATAAGCAACCCTGCCGTGTTCACGATTCATTGTTAAGTTACCTCGTTTATACAGAAGATATACAAGCATAATATGTGAGACACTAATGAAAAACTTCCGAAATCGTCATTTATTCTGATTTTTTCACGATACACAAGTTGGTAGGCGCTACAAACATATCTGTAGTAAAAACGTTCGTGAGTTCATCTAGATGCGAAACAGTTTTACATTTATTTCGGAAAGTATTCGTATTTTCCGGATCTGGATTGACTGCCGCTGTTTGCGAAACACGAAAATTCATACCGGTGCGGGACTAACCCGAATGCCGAACAAACCTCCACAGCTCAGCTCACGTCAATCCCGATTCGTAAAATGCGAATCCATTTCGAAATGTTTACCACAGCTATAATCGCGAGAGGAGAGTGCCTGCACCTCTGAAGGGCATTGCAGTGTGACCCGGAGGTGGTATTAACACGGACGTTGTCACCTCGAGTTGAACGTATTTCAGAGTAGCTATGTATCATTGTATTTCGATTTAGAATCTAGAATACACTGGAATACCGAATTGGAATTATCGTGCATTCACGGAGACTATTGGGTTACGATTTCCCACAATACCGTTGTCACGGCGTAAACACGAGACTTGAGCTGTGGCTTTACCACTTTGAGAAAGGTTTTTCTCTACTCCAAACCACGCTGGGCAGCGGCAGTTTTAGTTCTGGTTTTGTTTCGCAAAGACGCAGTAACATTTCTTACGCAAGAGGGCTTTTCTGAGGGAAGCTGTAATTTTCTTCTATTCCGACCTCCGTGACAAGCTGTTCTCGTAAATGACATTAGCAGGAGAGTTTCGTGTTCATTCCTGCTGTCTGGCACCACTTACACAATGTGAAAACGACTTCTTCCTTAGAGGTTACACGCAGCAAATATAGTTCATTTTGAAATTCGTTTTTGCTTCTATCTCTTTGAACTGATGTCTGCGTATCACTACCGAAAACCGGTATCACGTTTTTGTGAACGAAGGTAACGGACTCCAGACAACAAGGCGGACTGCATGTCGTACTGACAGATATGCCCTTCGATATGCTGCAGTCTGTGTCGGCAGCTTCGACTGCACTTAGTCAGGGCTGGGAATACGACGTGACCCTGGTTTCAGCTGTAGAAACAATCTGTACCTGTCAGCGGCTGTTTCCGTGCACCCCTGTCCGACCAGAGGTGTAATGGGGCTAAAGCGGCTGGCATTTTTTTTCATCCATCCTTAGATATAGTCCCTGAAATCGTCACACTGAAGAACTGGTAGCAGCGTTAAGTGACAGAACTGGTCTCTTCTTTGCAGCCATTTCTTCACCCTAAACTCTGGTCTCCTCTCTTCCTCACGCAGTCACACAGTTCCTGCACACACCGGCAGCAAAGTAACGCCATCGTCCGCCCTGCCCCACTCCACACGGCAGACCGGCGGTCTGCGCGGCCACAGCTACGGTCGCACGGCCTCCCCCGCCGGAGGATGCTAAGTTCACCCAACCTGGATATGATGTGACGTCATTATGACGTATACACGCTTTAGTCGATTAACACACCTATCGACTTTTACGAACGTTCGAGATTCTAAACTGTCGTCAGCTAGTGGTTTGTTTTGACATGTGCGATTCTGATAACAGCTCAGTGTGGCAGCGTATTTGTATGTCGCCAAAAAAAGTAAAACAGCTGGATATTAATAGAAATATTCCTGACCGTGGCCTTGAAAACACCACGGACAACACGTTTCGTAAAAAAGTGAAGTCTTCTTATGTCCCGACCAGATTAGATTGTGTGATTGTTGTATTGAACGCTTACGCTGAAAATATTTATTTATTATCAATATTTTAGTATGGTTTCATACAATTGGTCTTGTCAGTACATATTAGACTGTAGCAGCATACTCTTGCTGACTTTTTTTCTTAATTTATATAGCTGAAAGAGAACTCGTGCAAGTTTGTTAGCTAAGTAATTTATATGTCCATCCCAAGATAGTCTTTTATCAACCATAATTCCAAGTAATTTTACACTTGGACTGCAGAGACAGGTACCTTAGTGCCCAGTAATGACTGGTGTGTAGAATGATTGAATTTCGAACTTAAAAAGAAAAATATGAGGCATTGTTGAAGAAAAATCGTCGACCGGAGATGAAATACGAGGGGAAGTGGATTTCTCAATGTAATCTTAACCAAAGGTTAGTGTCTTGACGCATCTAAAGATTTTGGCTGCTGAGTGCTTCTTCTCACCGAGTACGAATAACCGACGCACTTCAGCTGGGTCAGAAGTACATCAATTTCTGCTTGAGATTCACAATAACCACGCAATTGCCCGTCGTCATCGATGGTGAACTCTTTCAGATTTTCTCTCATTAGTCTCTCGAATGCTGAACACATAATTAGAGACGAGAAAACGAAAAACAACCCACAGGACACAAACACAGTACAATACACGATTTAAACGCAAGGAACGCAAAACACATTTAAACGAATGGCGCAGAGCACAGCGCTACCCTGTCACAACCTCTCGAAAGTTCACAAAAGTCGAATAGTCGATATACGGTTTCTATCGTTTTCGATGTAGCGTGTATACGTCATAATGACGTCACATCGTATCCAAGTCCGGTGAACTTAGCGTCCTCCTCCCCCGCCGACGGGGGAAACAGCCCAGCATGCCGCGCGCTGAAACTGCTGTGGCAGGGAGGAGGGAGACCCGCTGCACGCCGCAGCTGGCGCGGTCAGCTCCACCGCGGGGGCGGGACAGGCAGTGGGGTCGCGAAGTGGCGCCGCCAGAGGGGGGGGAGCACACGACATTCCCGCTTCAACAAGTGCCACATTCTTGGGCGAACGCATCTCTTCTGGGCGAATTGCGCTGGTGAACTCTATTCGGGAAACTGGCCCAACGTAGTATTTCCGTGTCACCAGGAGGCGGGACGCAACAATATTGCCGCTACGTTGCTCCGAAACAAACGCATCACTCGGCACATTTCACGAGAATTCGCAATTTTCAGTTTCTTAGTACTTGTCGTGCACTTTCTCCAGGCGACGTGTAAACCGCCCTTTCGAAACACGAAAGACGACCAGCAGTTAAACTTCTGGACCAGTCGCGACCAACACTGACTCAGAGGAAGGCCTCGGCGCTTGTTGGTGACGTCACGTTAGCTGGGCACGGCGAACGCCAGGTCTGTTGCAGGCAGAAACGTAATGGTGGTGTCTCCTTCGCTGAATCTTATTTGCAAATCTGAGGAAGTTACGTTTGTACTGGGTTGCTTTTACAAGAAACTGTGAGCATATTGGTCCTCTTCTTTAGGTATCTCGGTTGACTATGGGGTGAGGAGCACTGGATGTTAATGAAATATCTTGCGATTGTACACGCTGGAGGAGGGGGTGGGGGACAGAAGAAGAGGCAAAAGAGATGCTTGTTTTATCAAATAACATTTTTTTATCTTATAAAGTTTCTCCCTTCAGTTGCAAGAGGGGAATATTTACCTTTTCTAATGTGCATGTTTAAAAAGTTTAAGCTCAGCGGTATTTTCGATGTATGAAGCTATTTTGTTTGCTGTTTAGAATTCCTTTCGTTGAAAACGAATGTAATCTAATGACTGGCAACAGTTGGACATTTACACATGTACATTAGTTCACATTTTCAGTGAGGATGTCAAACGAAAATAAAAGAAACGAGTTCATTGTAAGGGGGTTGGGGTAAGTTTCCATATCAGAATGGATCAAGTAAATATAGTTTCTTGAATGTAAAATTTGCGATGCTTGCAATGGGTCAAACCATCTTCTCATATTGATCTGCGTTTGTTTCAACAGGATTCAGTAATTCAGAAGTATGATCTTTATTTGTAGCTGTACGATAGTAAGAAAATCTTTCATCTAAATAAAACTGCAGAATCCAAAACAATACCAAACAGTTTGTCCCAAAATAAGAGATTTATAGTGGTACGCACGCCCAGGCGTTTCTGCCTGCAGCAGACCTGGCGTTCGCAGTGCCTAGCCGACGTGACGTCACCAACAAGCGCCGAGGCCTTCCTTTGAGTCGGTGTTGCCGCGACCAGGCAAGTGGATGTTTCTCAGACACTCTCCACTGGCCGTTTCATGTATATATTTTTTTTTCTTCTTTCACAGTGCGCTTTTCCGTCACATTCATGAAGATACAAATATTTTGTGAATCTATTTTGATATTCTGTTGCGAAAACGTTCTCGTCTCTTACATTCTCGCATAACTTTCGGATGATAGACTCCTTGGTGCCGAGTATAAGCAACTTTATTTCTCCATAATTTTTCGGCAGCCGGACAGCCGATAACTGAAAACTATCCTCTCACGATTTAGCACCTTCCGACTACAGGTGTTCATGAAATATGCCTTATGGCGAAGGCTTCATGTCCTACAAAACATACGGTAGTTTGTAACCCCTAACACAAGATTCACAGGGTATTTTTAACTTATTTTTCTTCAGCTTTTTGTAAAATATTGTGTTTCCAATATCACTGTTACCGCGAATGACGAAATTGGAGAATGTCGACTTTCTCCGGTGAATGTCAACAGATACCAAATACGTCGGTGAAACATCGAATATTTCATTACACTGTTGTACATTCGGACCCTCTCCGGTGTGTGTCAACAATCAGATATGTTCTGGTGGAGGTCCAAAACACAAGCTTCAAAAAAACAAGCTACTGGATCTCTCCCGCCAAATCCTTTGTTCTGCTCGGAGTCAATCAGCTTTGTCAGTCTTACGCAAGTTTTGATAACGCCAGCAACGTTTTCTTAATTCCTTTTCCGGTACCCTAATTTATACTAAATGGATACTGCAGTAAATCGTGATCTTTTTCATGTAAAGTTAAATGCATTAATTGCGGGTAATGGAGAAGACACCCTGTTTTTATTTTTCTCAAGAAAAGTGTTCCAAAACGTTTTCTGAAGTGGTTTCCGCTAAAATTAAATGCAACACACCTTTGGACCACTGACGATTAAAACGTTTTGATGTTTTAAAAATTAATGATGAAGAGAAGTTAATTGTACCATTAAAACAAGGGGAAACGAACATACAGTATTATCTTACCAATGAAGAATTGTACAGTATAGTCTAGTATATGAAACTCACATCAGAATAGGCCACCGAGGAAGAACACGCATGCTTAAAGAGTTGCAAGTTAAATACAAAAATATTACGTATGGACTTGTAATGTTGTATTTAAATTTATGCAAACAGCGTCAAATGAAAAACAGTGCACCTAAGAAAGGTATTGTTGTTAAGCCAATGGTTAGTTCTGAATTACACTCAAGATGTCAAGTTGATCTGAAAGATCTGCAGTCAAACAGAGATGGCGAATGTATGTTCATAATGGTGTGTCAAGATCACTTAACTAAGTTTGTCCAGCTACGACCTTTGAAAACTAAAGGAGCTGAAGAAGTAGCGCATCACGTTCTTTGAATATTTTTAACATTTTGTGCACCAGCAATATTGCAGTCAGATAATGGTAGAGAATTTAGTAATCAAGTCATACCATAAATATGCGCTATGTGGACAGATGTTAAAACAGTTCATGGAAACCCTCGCCACAGTCAAACAAGACTCAGTTGAAAGGGCCATTCGGGATATACAGAATACGCTAACTGCATAGATGAGCGGTAACGACACAAATGGTCAGATGGTTTATCCTTTGTTCAATTTGCCAAGAACACTACATACCACGAAGGAATACACCCAAGTCCTTATGAAGCCATGTTTGGCGTTAAAACAAGAAGAGGTATAGCATCGTCTTCTTTGCCTGGCGAACACATAGCAAATATTGAAACTTGAGAACTCTAAGAAAGTGACAATACTTCTGAAACCGAAAGATAGCTTGAAGAAGCTGTTAATGCTTATATAAAAAAACTTGAGCTGTGGTCATACCGAAAACCACATTCCAAAGAAAAATATTGAAGAGGACCTACAACCTACGACGTCTTCACATCAAATTCTGTCTGAAAAACACGAGTTGATTTCTACAAAACGAGAGGCCGCGGGAGAAAATCTTTTACTGCAAGCAACAAAGATTTACGAACCTCACAAAAACAATTTCCTCCTGCTTAAATTGGTGATAATGTACGAATACGAGGCCCTGATGTCGACCGTAGTCATACAGATAGCCGAAATGTGTTAGCGGTTGTTGTGGGAATAGAAGACTCCCACTTCTATAAACTGGCAAATAAAAATGGTACTTTCATGCAGCTTTACACACGTAATCAGTTCGTAATTTGTGAACATAAGCTCCTTTCCATAGATGAGATTTCCTTTCAAGAAATGTCGCTGGGAGAAGCAGCTGCAGCTAATTCTAGAAGCGGGGGCAAGGCTATACAAGGCGTCGTTAAAAAAAATGCAGTTGTAAAAGCAAGGGACTCTTCTGCAATTCCAAGTGTCATAATCAAGTTGTTGCAATAAATAAGATTAGAATCATATAATTAAGTAATTTTTTATAACTATTATTTTCTATTCTCATGTAGAATGTACTGTGTATTTTAAGTTCTTGGTCATTCCTTTCAGAAAGAGGCGAAAAAGTTACGTCACACTTGTGACGTTTTATAGCGACTGAATTACGGAGAAGAAAATATAAATCTCCAACATGTTCAACTTTCACCATTAGTGCATGGTGAATGTCAACATTTACCGGTTTAAGTCAGAAATAAGGGTATTTAGCAAATATTTCGACATACACTAAGCGACTATGTGAATGTTGACATTCACCGGTGAAAGTCTACATTCTCCAAATTTCGGTGTTTCACTGTAACAGCACCACCACCAGATATCCGGCAATTGCTTCCGAAGTCTACAATGATACACTCGTAATTTGCGTTTACTATCGCAATCGAAAGCATGCTACGATTGCCCTCACACTTACTACTTGACAGTAGCGTGAGTTGGCTGTTGCAACTACCAATGAAGAGAACCACAACATTCAGCTCCGTCTCCAAATTGCCATTAACGTTGATATCATTACCAAGATAGACATAACGCTATCACTCACACCACAGGCAATGAACAGACTGAAACAATGTACGGTGAAAGATTACTCAGTTAAGCGGGACACAAATTTAAAATGTGGTGGGACATTGGAATACGGTAGCAGGTATAAAAAGAGGAAATAGTAAGAAAATATAGACTTAGGGGGAAGGGATGAAAGGGGAATCCATCTGATGGAATTCTGCACAGCCCATAATGTAATGATCGCAAACACTTTGCTCGATAACCATGAAAGAATAATACATACTTGGAACAGAAAAAAATGGTTTAAATGGCTCTGAGCACTATGGGAGGTCACCAGTCCCCTAGAACTACTTAAACCTAACCTAAAGACATCTCACACATCCATGCCCTAGGCAGGATTCGAACCTGCGACCGTAGCAGTCGCGCGGTTCCGGAATGAAGTGCCTAGAACCACTTGGCAACCGCGGCCGGCCTTTGAACAGAGTTGTCGAACCAGATTTTCAACTGTAAGCTATTTCCTGGTACAAACGCACACAGACGATAATTTATTGGTTACAGACTGCAGTTTACAACTACGCCAAGTGATAGTAAACGGAAGCAGATTAAGGATGTGGAACCTGAATAAGTTAAGGCGCAGAGTTTTTCGTTAATGTTACAAGCAACGGGTGTTGTAACAGAGGAAGGAATCGATTACAATACGAATAGAGATCTTTATTGAGATAAGAAGTGGTGACTGCAGCAGAGAATGTTAATCGGAAAAAGGTACAGTTGAAATCTTTGGATGAAACACGAATGTTTAATTTAATAGACAAAAAAATATAAAAACGTAGCAAATAAAGACCATGCGGAACAGAGATGTCTAAAAATACGCTGACAGAGTCGAAAATCGCAAAAGCGATTTTGCACTTGGAAAACTTGGGAGCCGACATTAAATAAGGAAAAAAACACTTTGCTCAAAGGAGAAGCAACTGCTGAAAGCTCATTTGGGTACTCAGAACTAAGCAAATAAGAGAAGGATATATGGTGGAAGGAGTATGTAGAGTGGAGAGGGGGAGGGGCTATACGAACGCAATGTTAGATTCCCGTAAAATGTCTGAACATGAGAGACAATACTGATCCTACCACTTAGCTAATTAGATAGACTGAAGAAAGGCAAACCTGTGTTTATAGCATTTGCATATTTAGAGACAGGTTTTGACAAAATTAACTGAAAGACACTCTTTAAAGCTCCAGAGGTATCAGTGGTAAAAAAACAGGGACGCAAGATTATCTACAGCTTGTAAAGAAACCAAACTCCAATGACTTTGAAGGGAAGCGGTTATTGAGAAAGCAGGAGTAAAGAGGTTACAAAATCCACACTGTCAGTAGCAAGAAAAGCGTTTCTGAAAAAGACCATTTGTCCACATTGAATAAATTTTAATGGTTGAGTGGTACTTCATAATGGTATTTGTGTGGAGCGTAGCCTCTTTCAGCTATGTAAGTGAAACATGGATGATGAACAGTTCTGTCAAGAAGACAATTGACGCTTTCTAAACGAGATAATAAATAAGAATGCTGAAGATTAGATACGAAGATCGTATAACTAAGGAAGAGTTACTGAATTAAATAGAGGAAGAGGAAATTATGGTACAAGTTGTCTACAATGGTCCGTTTGTTAATGGAGGCTTAATTGTAGGGAAAGACCGAGGCTTGCCAATGGTAAGCAGATTAGAATGGGTGTAGGATGAAGTAATTACGTGGCGATGAAGAGGCCTGCAGAGGATAGACTACTGTGGAACACTATCAACACACAGACGAATTGTTTTTCTTATTAATTAAGCCCAACAGCAAGTATCACTTTTCATTACGTACTTCAGTTGCGTATTTATTGCCAAAATATTTGTTTAATGTAGCCTCTAGCACATACTTGGAATATCTCTTTTAGTTTCTGCAAACACCCTTGTTAGGGAAAAGTTACGACTTGAACGCAGTTTTCTTATGGTGACTGTCAGCAAATGATGAAGGTTATTACAGGGTGTATACGTGCACAAGGAATCCCGGATTTTCCGGCAAAAAATAAACTTTCTCCCGGGTGAAAATACACTTTTTTCCATGTTATGTGACGTACTATTCCTCGAAACTGTAAAACTTATCAATCCATTGAATGGTTGTGGTTTTATACACCAGCGTAAAATTCCCCGGCACTTTAGGAAACGAAATTCAAGGGGAAAAAAACACGTATCTGAAAGATGGCTGATGCGCAGCAACATGTATACTGTATATTTTCGTGTTACGAAAGTATCAATTCGAATGCCACCAAACACCGCATGTTACTTTCTGAAGCATTGAAATTGAGATTGCGATGCGCTTTTCAAAGCCAGTCATAGCTCATGTCACGTGATGTCGCCAGTCGATGTAGTGGATATTCAGAGCACAGGACACGATGTAGGCAGCCAACAGGAACATTACTGTCAAATAGCGCGAACACGAAACGTTCGTGGTTTAAACTAACGTACATAGTGTTGCTACAAGAAAAGCAAAGCTTTCACATATTAGTGTCTAAGATTAATAAACTGCAAGAGAAGTTAAACTTTTACATATAATGTTTATTTTATTTTTTTTGCGCGTGTCACTTAAGATACACTACACAAACGGGCCAGTAAAATTTGTAACAACGACATAAATGTCTGATCTGGGCTCGAAATTATTCTGAATGGTCATCCGGAAAGGGTTGATTTTTGAATGAGATCAAATGCTCCGTGATTTAAGAAATCCATCGTACATTCTCGCACATACATCATCTTGCGTAAAAGGAAATTTACTATGAAGTAACGCTTTTCAGACAATGATTCGCATTATTTTCCCGCGACCTGTTAGATATAGGATCGTTTCAGCAGCTGCCAGAGAGCGACAGGTAAGAGGTGTCACCGCGCTTGCGCAGCTACGATGACGCAGGAAGCCCGAATGTTCGTATGTGTAAAACACTGAAAGATCTTACACTATGTCACAAAAGAGAAAGACATTAGAGAATACTCCAAGAGCATGGGAATTTCGTGCACCATACTAAAATGCATAATTCGGCTTATAGTGCACATTTGCATGTCCTGATTCGGATGAAAATTTTTTGGAGTACCGGTACTGTATCATCTCATGTTTGGTTCTTTATTATGGCATAATGCCAAACGTGCTAGAAGATGAAAATGTGCACTTGAAATTCAGTGAACAGTTAAAACTAGCTAATAATGTGGAAATAAACACTTCGTTTCAAATAAGTTAACCCTCTCTGCGAGAAAGGTTAATAAAGCCAAATTTCTTTAACAAACCGACAAAAGTAACTTCATTGTTCTGCAAGGCGATTAATAGTTGACTGTCAGAAAGGTGAAAACAAAATAGTCTGAAACTAATAAATTTTGGCCTTCCGTAATTATGTGAATATTTTATTTCACTTGATAGCTCCCGGGCACAGAAAAAAACCGTTTTGTTTTCATTTGACGAGAGCGCAATAGACGAAGAGGGAACAGCAAAATCACTAAAACGTAAACATGAGCCACGTGGAGACTACCCACCTCTCCACCACAACTCAAGACTACTCTGTGCATAGCCCCCGTATCTACGATATTTCCGAACTGTGGTAATACAAGAGGTTTTTTCATATTTTCAAAAAATATGTTCATTTTGTAGCGCTCATCTTTCTGAAGGGTTTGATCCATAAAACACACGTGTTCGAGAAAATGTGAGACATGTTATTTGGTCAGAAGTGTGCCAAAGTGCAATGCCACACCTCTTCACACAGCATTTTTCTATCGCTCGTCACAGTATTTCGCTCTGTGAAATTCGAACGTGGAATATTGTGTAATGAAAGCCATCGAACTACATTCAAGACGGTGGAAATTAAAATGTCCTGCGCTGTCTCACCCACCCCTCCTAAAAAAACTCTGAATTAATATTGGATGGGATTATTTGTAACCCGAAGAACAAGAACTCTTTACAAAATTTGCACTCTTTATTGCTTATTAGGTGACAAGTTGCTGTTTTGTGAGAAAATTATATATAGGATACATAAAAGCAGTAAAAACAAGAGACAAGCAAGACAGTACACATTTCTTCCTACTCTTGCTACAGCTTTACATGGCGTGCTTTCTTTTCTGGGAAAGAATCTATTACCTCATCAAAATTCGTCAAACGTTTTGCTTCATGAGAAAACGACATGTCGCTGTCTAGTACTGAAAAGCTGTTAATACAAATAGTAACCAAGACCGGTGTGGTTTCTCGATCTGATTACGCGTATTTTGTCACTGTCTGCTAGACGAAGTAGGCCTGCCTAATATTGGAGCAGTTTTTACACACCAAATAAACAAGATGTTTTGGCTTTTCTTTTTAATGACACCACATAATATAATTCACAAAGTACCAATATCAAATTCGTTATTAGGCCACCTACAAGCAAAACGTTTTTGTGTTAGGAAACAGTTACACATTTCAGTCACACTCTCTAGCTTCTCAAGCATGACATCGGAAAGTAGTAGTACGAATCTTGATATAAATTTGGAATCGTCATATTTTTCCGTAATATGTGTGATGTCCCCGTTTCTTCTCCTTCCTCGTCCTAGCAAACAACCTTGTCATCACTTATTTTGTAACCATTCCTGCCAGTGTCAAAAATTATTCTCCGGTTAACTCCACTAACCCTACCGCAATCACCGGTTTAGTTATCCCACGTTTATTCTCCGGTCAGGCGTTATTTCGTGTTCTTACAACGCGTTTTCCGCGCTACTACCAGAATACAGGTTTAGCGGCTGCTATCCGGGGACTGTACGACTGGCCCTTACTAGTGTAACGGTCTGGCCAAAACTTTCCTGTCAGAATTTCCTTTTCATGGATACACCGACAAGATAATAAGTAATCTTTCTTACCTCTTATTCCTGTTACTCGTTTATTTCCACTCTGGTAGTCTCAGCCTATGGATTTCGCTAGTAATTGTAACAACGCTGATCATTCGCAATCCTAGTCAACCATATAAACAGCGATTGGCATTCACCCGGTCGTCTTTGTTCTGCTCAGCTTGTCTAGCCCTGTCCCCTTTTGTCTGCAGGAAAGTTTATTTCTAGATGCGACGGGGATTCCCCTGGCATACACATCACGTACACTACGCACGCATACAAAAGTTCAACTTACGATTCACTCAGAAATCGACTTATTTGTTCAAAAATGTTCAAAATCCTACAGTGATGCGTTTCAAAATCATATGAAGACACTCTATAGACCAACGTGTGCTGGATGCTAGGCGCTTTGAGAAACGATGTCTTTTTCGGCAAGAATACGAATTTTAGCCCCCCCCCCCCCCTTGAAATTGCTGCCTGGGACAGATACCCCGTTTTGCCATTCGTCCCCTAGACCCGGGCCTGTTACGCATCCGTGAATGTGCCATCTTAGGAGCGTCGGTGAAACTTTTCCGGGCAGCACCTGGCTGCTTGCTGCTGTTGCTTATACAACTAACTGCCACACTTCTGTAACCAGAAACGGGAGAAGGTACTGCTCATGCGCGACTCGACTGCGCTTGAGCTCGCTCGCAACTGCTCAAAAGAATCTAATGTAAGCAGTTGTGACGTCACGCTCATCGGTGGCAATTTGTTGCCATGAGGTCTCCCTAAAGCCTTTCACACATTTTGCTATTGGCAGACGCTTCTATGAGCACTGTGTTTTTATGTTGTACATGGCGCATTTCCTTCGCAACTCGAGTGTTATTTTCGTTTTCTATTCTCTCGTTCACGTTTTATTGCTGCAGTATTATTCTGCAGTAGCGAGATACAGCAACAGCCTTTGTTAGAGCGTTGGTTCTTACTAATCGAAGTTATAAAAATTTATCTGAAAACTAAAACTGTGAAAAATTCCCGAAATTCTAAAATATTTCCGGGTTTTTCCCGGTTTTCTCCCGGATGAAAAAATTTCCGGATTTTTCCTAATCTCCCAGGTCGTACACACACACACACACACACACACACACACACACACACACACACACACACACACAGAGGTTAATAACCATTTTGGCCAATCTTGCATTTGTAGCATTTTCCGTTAAGACGTGTATTCCTTCATGAAACAACAAACAATGAATGGTTACGTATTATCCATGACTTTCGAATGCACTGGCAGTACACAGACATTTTTTCTTATTGTTTATTTTTTGTTTACACTTCAAGCTCCACAGGGCCAAATTGAGAAGCAAATCTCGAAGGTCATGGAGCCTGTCAGTACATGAAATTACAACATAAAAGTAATGACAAAAATAAAATGTTAACCAACGCGAAAAAGTCAATCCATAAAGTCAATCAACACTACAACAACAATCACCTTAATTTTTGAAGGAAATCTTCGACAGAATGGAAGGACAGGACCCATGAGGAAACACTTTAATTTCGATTTGAAAGCGCGTGATGTACTACTAAGACTTTTGAATTCGAGCGGTAGCTCATTGAAAATGGATGCAGCAGTATACTCCACACCTTCCTCCACAAGAGTTAAGGAACTCCGATCCAAATGCAGGTTTCATTTCTACAGAGTATGAACTGTGTGAAAGCTGCGACATAAGCACATATTCACGTTAATTTTGTTTCTTTATAATTTTAATATTCTTTGCGCTATTTGGTGTGGAGCACAATTAGTCTTCTATTACTAGCGGTGGATATTTTACCAAAAATTAATTCAGAGTCGTAACTACCGTGTGTTCAATTTATGTCTCTTATTTGATTTATCTACACGTTGCCAACCTAACGAAGTATATGCTGAAACTGAAGTCTGTTCCCTTTGTGTGTGTGTGTGTGTGTGTGTGTGTGTGTGTGTGTGTGTGTGTAGTTAGGGTGCGTTGTAGGACGTAGAACGTGAATGTAGTACCTTCCACAGCGTAGTTAAGAGTTTTCATGTTCAGCTGATTTTCGATTATTTGTTTAAATATTTTTGGAAGGGTTCATGTAAGAGTAGGGACAAATGGGTTGGGTGTTTGTATTATGATAATCATCATCCTTTGAAATGTTATTCTACTATTGTGTCTATTAATCTAAGTAGTGAATTACTCTTACATGAACTCCTCCACAAAACACTTAAACCAAAACTGGAATCAGCTGAACACCGAACTTTTCAACCACTCTGACAATTATTGCATTCACTTCCAACTTTCTATAACTCACTGAACAGAAGTAAACAAACAGTTTTCAGCATATAATTCGTTAGGTTGGCAGCATGTACATAAACGAAAGAAGAGGAGACATGCATTGAACACACTGTAGTTACGACCTTAAATTACAGCTTTTGGTAAAATGTCAACAGCTACTGACAGGAGAAAAAAAGAGTGAACACAAAAATGTGTTGACCAGGTGAGAAGAAACGCAGATTTCCGCCAAAAACTATTTAACTGTAATTACCTTTTCACACAAAAATACGATTAACTTTTATAATCTACAAGGGTCACATACCAAAACAAAATCATTCAACATTCCATCAAAGATGCCTTAAAGCAAAGGGCAAAACGCGTCTTTAGCAAGTACAGTACACTGCAGCAAGAAAAAAGGATTCGTTACTTACCAAAGGAAACGATCAACAGCTGTAGATACTTAGCAAATTACATCTTATGACATACCGTCAAATTAGTTTATGTTTAACTTCTGTACGTGAATTTAGAGTATGGTAAATATTAAAGTGTTCCATGTCACTGCAATTCTCATTTCAGTTGTTATCAAATGCCGTTTAAAAAATTAACTCGATCCATGCTGAAAAACTGTAGTTACCTTCACATCTCGATAGATAAATAAATTTTGGATATTTATCATGCGGCGAAATATTGGACTCATTAGAAGTTATCAATCGCAAAAAGTTTCCATTTCTTGAACCGTTTAGGAAACCTGGGGCCGATAACAGCCACGTGGTCGACGAGGAGCAGGGCGGAGTGTGGGCCGCATGGCGGTCGACCCGCCGACGAACCACTGAATCATCTGGAGAGCGGTCATAGCTACCGCTCTGCTCTCAACTTTAAAAACAATTTCGGTATGTTGACTATATTTCATACGCAATAATGTATTACCTGAAATGAACTATAGGCAATACCCACGCAATGGCTTTTCACCTCTGAAAGCTCATTAAAAATTCGTGTAACGGTTTACGTAAATACGATGGAGCACGCAACCACGACGAATAACGAAAAGAAATTCAGCTCTTTATCGACAAAAGGCATCAGGCCGTAAGACGCAGAAGAATAAAATTTTTTTCACCAAACCGTTTCCTTTAAATCGGATGGTAAGTGTTTCATACCTGCCGCCGGGTCTACGCCAGAGCGCTTCGGCCAAAGTTCGTGTGGCCCGGGGTTGTGTGACTGCCGTCACGTTCAACGCGTTCTGTGATTGGCGGCGCGGCACCGGGTCGTGTGCAAAGAGCGACGCACGTGGCAACCGAGGCCCAGCCCCGCGGTTTTTTGGTGGGAACGAGCCTTACACAAGTTTCTGCACATGCGCAACTGGCGTGACGTATAATTCCCTACCGGCCAAATACATAGGGTTTTATGAACAATTACTTGCTACGTCAATGCCACCACTTGGTAGCACCCGGCAGCAAATTTATCTACGTTCGCCATAAATCCCGCTAGCGGCAGCATACACCACGGACACACACTATACATAGTAAAATCAGATCCGGCATCCGTATGTTATACTGAGGGGGAAAAAAAACTTCTTTTCTGACATTCTGAACGAGATGTTTTAAAATTTATCGTACAGTAATACATTTGTGGGACGGAGAACCATGAAGCACCTAATCGTCGATTGTTAGACAGTAGCATTTATTCATGCTTCTGACATCTGTTGGGTCAGTTTATCTGTACTGTAGGGCCACATTGTACTTATATCTGAACACTCACAGAGCTGCCACTGGTTTCTCTGATATTCACTTAAATATAGGGGGCCGAAGACTAAGTGCTCTTGGCCGTTACGGCTCTTAGCGCCTCACTTGTCTTCTAGTAAAGTCACGTTGTCGGCAGATGGTACCAACTGAATTTAATCATTTACGCAAACTGCTGTATATGTCTGGAGTTGGCTGTCTACTGTGAAGAAATCGGCTTTCCAGTGGAGTAGCAACGAGAACTCCATTGAACGTGTATTAAGTGCTAACAGAAAAGAAAATTACCTGGAAAAGTTGGCCGCCAAGAATTTACGGCATTCAAGACGAAATCCGTTGTCACAAAAGTGACGAAATCAAGCGTGACTACAAGCCGACAGGGAAGTGTATAATAACCGTAAGTTTTTAGGTGGATGCAACGTAAGAACGCCCGATTTTCCGCCCAGAAGTTTATTAGTTAACTAACAACACATGAATTAGGAACCTTGCCGAGAAAAATACAAAACCACGAAAACTAAGTTACACAAAAAACGCGAAACGAAGGGTAGTGGAAGCTCAAAACATTATTCCGTTCTTACCATAAACTACTTAATTATGGACAAAACAACGAAATCAACAAAACCATTTCTTCCTTTTTGCAGAGAAGTAACGCCTATTATTATTACTATTATTATTATTATTATTATTATTATTATTATTATGGACAGCTGCTGATGAATGTGTTGAGCATAGCTGTTAGATAGCAGACGTTATTAATTTCGAGCTATCACATTTATCTGAATTTAAAAATTTGTCAACACCCAGAACGTATACCTGCGAGGGACTACAGGCACATCGAAACAATGCCCGACGGAAAGTGGTGCTATTTTCCGTTCGTTCCACATTATTCTAATGGAAGCTTTCAGCAATCAGATGACTGTAGCATTACGGCAAATAACAAACAGCGAATTATTAAACACCCGACAGGGAAATTTAACACACTATTCGCCATTCGTTTGTTAGCAACAATTCAATTTTGTAATTGAAGTACGACAATGGATTAGGAGCAGGTCTGCCGTGAGTTAGGCGACAAACCAGACAAAAGCGTGCAGAACAACACCCACAGCTTCCTGAAATTCCAGCACAGGCCACCTGCCCGCCTTACCTTCCTCTGGTACTCTCGCGGAGAAGAGATGCTCTGGCGGCGCACTGCTCTCCGTACGGCTGCTGCGTCACAACTGGGGCCGCACAGACAGCCGAGGCGCGCGGCCGCCCCAATCCAGCTCTGACGTCACGGGGCGGCGTTGCCAGCTTGCGCGGCAGGCGAGGAACGGCTGCAGCAGAGCCAGCGGGGCGTCTACGTCGGTGTCGGCACTGCCGGGCTGCCTGCCTCCATCCCTCTCCCTCGAACCGCGCTATACAGCTGGCAGCACACACCCCCTTCGCATGGCGTTCCAAACACCGACTTTCTTATATCGACTTCCCGATACCGCTTCTGGGTGGTTATATAAAGCCTTAAAAATCGATTTTTGGAAACCGCTTCTAGTTGCCTGTTTTCCAATTCCGCAATCGATTTTCGCTTCCAAGTAAACGCATACGGTTTTCAAACATGCTTGGGCTGAGAGGTTTCTTCTTATTTTTAAAAACTTTCAGGTAATATGGACGGAGTGGCTTTTTGTACGGTAAAGGACAAGTAGAAATATTAGACCAACTATTTACACCTCGTCTACGCGCATAGGAACAGCAGTTGCACAGACTGGTGCCATATTTAACTGGGCAGCAAATGCGTTTCAGGCCTTAACATGTAACCACGAGACCGAAAAGCAGTTTGCGAAATTCGGTTTTCGTCTTTCCGATGAGGTGTCGCATGTAGAAGCCATTTTAAGGCATGTACACACCAGGACCTAGGCTAGCGTCACCAGAAGCCCCGTCTTTAATGGGAATGGCCATTTTTTCGTTCTGTGTCCCGCTGACTATCCAATGGGAGGCAAAATGCCCCGGCTTTTTCGTAATCAGAAGTGACATTTTGTTTCATTTTGTGTTTTTAATTATTTCTACGTCAATTTCGCATGACTGACTTTTTTTTAACATTTTCGTGAGTCTTGCTTTGTCTAGAATTCAAAGATGGAATACAGAAGCTGTATTTTGGTCACAGGATGAGGACAGGTGTGGACAGAAGATTTCCCGTCATCACGCTCGGTGAAAGTGACTCAAGCGTGAGCTTCGCGATTCGTATCCATCACTTACTACTGCAGAAATAACGGACGGATGTAACAAGTTTTCGTTAAAGAACGTTACAGGGCTATCAACGTGCAATTCTACTTGCAGTTACGAACTAGCTATTCACTGGTAGATGACATACAGTTGCAGAAGATGTGACCGACACGATGTCTTCGGACTGTTTGAGAGAACAATGAGAAGCAGGCGGCAGTTTTAACACTAGATTCGGCAAACTTGCTTCGGTGCGCTCCAATCTCTGTTGTCCGTTGTGTGAAACTAGCTTGAGCCCGTTAAAACGGGGAAACGAAACTCGTCTTGCTCTAAAACCATGGAAGACAAGTTCGCTTTTTTGAAGGAAACCACGACTATACGAAAGTAAAATGTGCTGCGACGTTCAGTTTTTTCCACTGAACAAACATGGAGGGCTTGCCGATATAACGCATCACACGAAGAAAAAGATGTACCCGTGAGCAGTTTCTTCGGGAACAGACAGTGTAACTTCTTGCTCTGGTAGTAAAAAATGGCTCTGAGCACTATGGGACTTAACATCTATGGTCATCAGTCCCCTAGAACTACTTAAACCTAACTAACCTAAGGACAGCACACAACACCCAGCCATCACGAGGCAGAGAAAATCCCTGACCCCGCCGGGAATCGAACCCGGGAACCCGGGCGTGGGAAGCGAGAACGCTACCGCACGACCACGAGATGCGGGCGCTCTGTTAGTACGAATGAAGTACAAACAGGAAGATGAAAGCATCGCTACCGCGAAACACACACGTTCTTTCCGTTAAAGGACTGCATGGTTCTTGTGATCCGAGAGCTGTTTCAGAAGAAACATGTTCTAGGACAAAATGCGAGTCCATCTCAGTGAACGTTTTATGGCCTTACGCAGTGCGTTGAGTCAGGATTTGAAGATGCAAAGTACCTGCCTGTGATGGCTGATGATGCATCAAATGACAAAACCTGAAAGCTGGTACCGATTCTAGCTCGATAATTCACTCGTGCAGAAAGTTGGTCAGCGCAACATAATCTCCCTTATGAACAATGGCGGAGAAGCGGTAGCATTATTAGCTAGCTGTAGTCTGGGTATTTTAAAAAAGAAAAATATAGTTTACGAGATTGCCACATTTTGTGCATATAATTGTAATTTCAACGTTGGTAGGCACAAGATAGCAGGAACAAACAATGTTTATTGCAAACTGAACAGCGTTCTCTAGATGAGCACTGAAGGCATCCGTTGTGCTGTCCACGTGGTACAGAGCGGTGGTAGAGTGCAGAAATTCTCCCCACTCACACAGAAACAACAGCGAATTAAGTTTTTCCAGTATTTTCACATTTACACTCAGCTTGTGGAGAAACAAATCCTTCTGTGATTTCGTTGATGCTGAATACAAACAAGTTCTAGGTAGTATTAACACTAGATGGTTGTCATTGTTGCCGCGAGTTGCAAGACATTGATCTGTATAAACCTCTGAAACCTTATTTTCTGTCTCAGGATAGGTGTCTCACATTGGAGCAAATTTTGTGAGAACCCACAGACACGTCTTTGCCCTCATTTCACACAAAGCTAATGAAAATCTTTTCAGATTCAGTCCAAAAGTTTGAAACAACTACGATTTCAGTTACACATTCAGCTGAAGAGGTAGAGCTGCTTAAAGAAAAAATCGGTGACAGGAAATTTGGTTAACTTCCAACTTCAGTTGGTTTGTCGATTTTTAATTAACTTGGTAAAGGAAGGCATTTTCAGTCCGGTATGAGCCAGTTATCAATTTATTTTATGACACTTTTGTGACTTATTTAGAGAAGGGAAGTTGTGTGTTTCATCCTCTGAAATCGTTTCATTGGGTAACACTGAAAATTTCCGTTTCTTGGGCTTAACTGTTAAATTGTCTGAAATTCCTAAGACAGTAGACTGATGTGCAACATTTCAGTTGAGACAGGATGCCTGAACAACATTGTATCCCAGAAACTTGAGGAATGGGAAAAAGCTAATTTGGAAACTCTTGAGAGATGGTGTGATGTATTCCATACACTTTAAAGTACAGGTACTTTATGTAAAAATATAGAGATGCATGTGAGGTTTGGTCGTGCTTCACCAGGCACAAATGCTGTTGTGGAATGAGTATTTTCAACTGTGAATTCGTTTTGAAGTTTTAAGAAAAACCGTTTTACGACGAACTATTGAAGCAATTGTAATAGTTAAGACTCGTTATCAAGATCTTACCTACAAGGATTTCTGCAATCTGCTACTAACCTAGTCAAAGCTTTCGAAAGCTGTTAGGTCTTCTGATAAGTACCAAGTTACTAGCAGTGCACGCCGTACAGTAGCTAAACGGTTTGCGTATTTTTGATGTCTATATTATCGTTCATTTGTCAGAAATCGTTCTTTCAGCTTCTCAGTATTTTCAATCGTAATCAGTTCCTGGAAAAAGCAATGAATCATCATATAAGGCAGTGTGGCATTACAAGCATGTTTTGAAGTGCATTGTTTGAATGTGTCTATGTGTATGAAGTTTAGTTTTTATGTATGTTAGTAAAGCAATGCAGTCATATATGCAGTATATTATATATATATATATATATATATATATATATATATATAATATATATAGAGTTACGAAACTTTATTCGTACTTCACGCTTCCTTTCCTGATGATGCTTTGTATAAAAACGGCAATTCAGAAAAAGTTTATTAACTCTAGAAAGATCATCGCCGGTAAAACGAACCCATTTGCTTCTGAAAGAACTCCCAGTAACTAATCAAACTACTTTAAGAATGTCCTAATACTTGTGAAAGAGGATTCCACTGTGATCCGACGCCAAACTTCACTGTCTCGACTTCAAAGAATGTCATTTCACTATCGTTAGATGTCTGAGTTCCACTCATCTACCACTAACAGACTGCCTCAGTTTGCACGTGTAGCTGTAAATACGCCATTATCTTCCGGTGGACGCAATGAATACAAATGTCAAGGTTGATTGACAACATAGGAAATCCAAGTAGGGAAATTCCAGAGACACTTCGGTGAGAAAAAAATGGTAGGAGTTTTGTAAGTGGAAAGTACACTTACGGAAACGCTCGATGTTCCAGATACAGAACCTGCACAGAAGCCTTAAGCGAATGATAAATACAGGCAGACCACTTAAACTGGAATCATTAAAAATTTTAGGAATCCAAAGTACTTGCGAGTTGAAACGAGGAACGAAATTAGATAATTCCGACAGAGAAAATGGGAGCTCAACTTGGAATCGACTAAAGTACAGGTACGAACAATTGTGGATGAATAGCCGGCTCAAGAAAGTGCAGAAGAAATCTACAGCAGAATTCCTGCGTCTGTGATGAAACGAAAATTAAGATGCACTGCGATGAAAAAACAGAAGAAAATGAGAACGAGAATGGCCCGAAACTACGAAAGACGCAATGATAATACAATGCTAAACAGCATCTTCTACATCCGCTTCTGCATCTATATACTCTGCAAACGACCGTGGCAGAGAGTACGTCCCACTGCACCAGTTATTAATGGTTGTTCCTGTTCCATTCACGAATGGAGAGAATGACTGAATGCCTTTGTACGTGTAGTAATTATTCTAATCTTACCTTCACGATCTCTATGTGAGCGATACGTAGGGGGATGTAGTATAGTCATAGCATCACCATCTAAAGCAGCTTCTTGAAACTTTAACAGACTTTCCGGGATAGTTTGGGTCTGTCTTTACAAGTCTGGAAGTTCAGTTCATTGCGAAACTCTGTTACACTCCGACGGGTGAGAGAAACCTGGGAGCATTGGTGCTGCCCTCCTGTGTATACGTTCAGAGTCCCTTGTTAGTGCTATCTGGTGCGGGTCCCACACACTTGAGCAGTATTCTAGAACCGGTGGTACGAGTGGTTTGTAGGCAAAGTCCACCGTACGCTGACCGCTCTTCCCCAGTATTCTACCAGTAAACGGAATTCTGTCACCTGCTTTACCTACAACTAAGCGTATTCCATCTCATACCAGGTACTTTTTATGTGTCGGCCGATTCCAACAGTTACTCGATATTATAGTCATAGAATACTACTTTTTTCGATTTCTGGAGGCACATTTTTACATTTATGAACATTTAAATCAAGTTGCCGTCTTTCCACCGCTACGAAATCTTATCAAGATCTGACTGAATATTTATGCAGCTGCTTTCAGACAATACATCATAGATAACTGGATCTGAAAAAAGTCTGAGTTTACTATTAATATTTCGTCTTCCGCAGAGATAGCGATGTGGTCTGACCTTGCAGCTGTGTTAAGGGCAACCTACAGTTCACAGGAGTTTCTGCAAACGTGACGTCATTTTGACGACAGAGGGGGAGCGGATGAATTAGTGGTATCAGAAGTACCCTCGGCCACACACCGTTAGGTGGCTTGTCGGATATTGCTGTAGGTGTGTGTAGAAACCCGCCTGCTTGGACAACTTTCCACGATGCTTAGTCAGGAGATTTGAGTAGACTGCACCTGTGGCGGTGTTCCCTTTTACAAGCATAATCTGTCAACACACCGCCTCGGCAGACCCTCCCTCAGTTCTCCCAACCATAAAAAAACCACCAGCACCTTGCCCAGTGCTGGCTCTTCACCTTTTTCGGCGGTAATGAAGTCAATCTTTTCCACTGCTTACTCGCTGTTCCCCTTTGTCTTGGGATGTTTAAGTGGCTAAAGAAGTTTTTACGACCATAAGAAACTACAGTCGTTCAGTCATAGCTGCAGGCTCTTCGATTGCCCTGGGAGATGTATGCTTGAAACTACAACGTATGAAATATTAGTTCACTTTATTACAAGAATGATAATAAGATTTACTTAACTTTATATAGTCTTTTGCCACACGGATGATCCGAATATTTATGACTGTCTTCGAACAATAAAGCATCACTTGATCACACAATTACAAACCGATCCCTTACAGTATAAGTACAACATTTACAAAACAGTTCCGTCTGAGACTTGAATAGCACTCTTGTCCTAACTAGATGAGGACTGCTTCATCGCAGGTCACTAACTGAGCAGAGCGAGTCCTTGTTTGGCTCAATACCGACCTCTGTGTGATGGCGCTGCAGTGCTTAGAGGCGGGGCGTGTTCTTAGGAGCCTCTCTCATTTGTCATTACGGATTGCAGCAAGACATCGCTCATGTCTGTGGTATCAACACGCTTTGCCGATTTTGGTGTGGATCGCGATCTTCGGACGATAAAGAAGAAGTCACCTGTATTGGCCTGACATAGCCACAATATTTCCACCGATGGCTCTGAAAGCTGATGTGTGGAGTTGGTCCGTTGTCAGAAAAGGCGGGCAGCCATTCTAACAGTCGAAGTAAACCATCAGCTCGTTTACATTGTGTCCAGTGAGTAATGCCGTTTCGAAACACTGACACCAGCTAGCACATCTCGAAAACACGTCACTATCGGTAACATTTGTTGTAGTAAAATGAAGAAAAGCGTAATTTTAGTGGTTGAAGATGTACTTTAATCTGAGACGTTTATCTGGGAATGACGTGGCCTAGAAAAACTAGCTCGTAAATTGTCTTTTGTACACATTAAATATGGCTACATTTTATGTATAGCTGAGACCATGCTACCTCTTTATTCTGTTGCAAATGGGTCCGTCAGTTCTACGCTTTTTATTTTGAACGGTAATTTGCTTTGCCAGATGATCAACGTGTGAATATTTATTCGCATTTGCGAGTTTCACACTTAATATGTAGATATGAAAATTATTGACAATGACAACCCAGACCTGATACGCACACCTCCAGACAGAGGGAACTGATACGCACACCTCCAGACAGAAGGAACTACTGTATGTACAAAATAATATTTAAGGACTAACTGCAATTAACTTAATAAAGAAGTCCCAGAACCTTTACAAACGTGAAGGTGAGATGGTAGGACGCGAGTCACCTCCGTAGCTACCCTCTGCTCTGTAACTCAACGCTTACAACCGCTGCCTCACAATCAACTGCTGGAAGATCAGCCCCCGCACCGTAAACTGAATGTAATGAAGGCTTTAGCAGCCGATACGTCCTTATATGACGTCTGATAACACATCAGAAAGAAAGTCTCGTGTTTTAAAAAATCTTCCATGTAGAGTTGCCCTGAAACGGTGTGGTTTCATAATACGGAATTTAGGACCTCCTATCCAGTAGCAGCCATGACAAATGATTACGTTTTTTTATGGATAAATAATTATAACAGTCACGTGCAAATGTCTTCAACTCACGGGGTAACAGTGTGATAAGTTTCTTTTTTTAACCATTCTTGACGGCCCACAAAGTCTTGTCTTCCGCCATTTCCTTTTTTTGTCTTCACAGGAACACAGCCGACCAATCGAGCAGAACCGTTGTTCCAGCTCCAAGTACTGGAGACGCTGTCCAATGCTCGTACTGCATGCCTGGACTGCACACTTGCGAAGGGCGTTTCAGTTTTCCAATACCTATGTACCCTAAAATGGATCACAGAGTTTCGTGGTGTGCAACTTAATAAATAATGACTCCGATATGCACCACTTACGCTTCGCGGAAACTGAATATAACCTGGTGTCTACTACGACTGCTGTTTCCAACCAACCACAAAACGACACAACTGAAGTCATGAGAAAAGTTACTGACGTCTAACTTTAAGTGACGGGAAAATTCTCCGTGCAACTTCGTATGCATTACGTAGCTAAAAATGAAATTTCCATCCGGATGACAAATTTATTACTGTTTGTCCATTTGCATACTGATGAGTGAACGAACCATCATTTGAATTCTGGGTTCCATATAACACTTTACAGGTTTGCATCAGACGATCACATGATCAGAAGAAACACCTAAAGAGTGAATAGTAAAGATGTTTTCCGACGCAGACTGAATGCAAATTTAACAGCACATGACGATTCTTGCTGCACGAATTTCGTGAAAGGAAATACGGACCAGTACTCTACGAGATGTGTCCACACTAGGAATAAGAAAATACCGCACCTGTTGCTACCGCTGCCGATCTTCTTTGACCGAAAACGCCAAGGGAAGTGTTTGATCCTAATTTATGGGATCGGGAGCTGCTGTTGAGCTAAGAAAATCATGTAAATACGGAAGCGTCCGATCCCGCCCGTCTGCTTTGACCCATGACGTCACAAATATGGCGGAAACGACCATAAACCACGATTCCAATATGGCGCATATAAAGTCGCTATGTACACATTGTGAGGACGAAAACACAGCTAAAAACACACACACTTTCCACAAGAAGCGTAATGACACTAACGGGACAAGTGCGGGAAATGGGGTGTTTTGGGTGGGGGGAAAACTAAATATAAACTAATTTAGACACCCACCCCCATACAAAACAACACAAAAAGACGAAAAAACCGACATCACAAAACTCCCCAAATACCACTAAACAGTATCATCTGGAATCGGACACTTCCCTTGACCTGTATAGCTCAACAGCAGCTCCCGATCCCATAAATTAGGATCAAACACTTCCCTTGGCCCATATAGCTCAAAAACATCTCCTGATACCAACGTACACAGCCACACATCGGGATCGAACACTTCCCTTGACCTGCGCACTTAATTTTATCCGTCATATCCATTCCTGAACAAAAACAACCGATTAATTTTACTAAAATTACCACACGACGTACAGCGAACACTAAATTAACCTTCACACAAAATCGTTAACTCACTGAACCGAATTCCACTACAAACACAGCTGACACTAACAATTCTGGATAATGAGTAAAAGCAAACTGAGCCCATTACACCACACGAACGAAAACCCTGAACATACCACCAGAGAGCACAACAAACCACAACACGACGACATCTACAAACACGCCACACTCAAACCAAACTCCGCGCCGTCATGACGTCACACGACAACACCCTTACGTCACGGGTCAAAGCCGACGCGTGGGATCGGACGCTTCTGTCGACCATCCTGAATGACAGCTCCTACTGAATAGATGAATCTTTAGACATGAAGTATTAACTATAAAAATATTTACTATTTTGTGTAAAGAAAACTTAGCCCTTCTTTGTGAAAGTTTGTCTACAAACACATGCATTGCCATTTTTCATTTACTTACACAAAAGACGATGAAATTACTCCCAACGTATTAATGACAAGAGATCCGCTTGCTGTGATATAAACTGTGTATTCCTTCCTCCACACAACAGAAACACACTTTATACTGTAGGCAACTACAGATGTAACAATGCGTTCTTCTTAAAGCCACAACAGTTGAATAATTCTTTATTTGTCCTAATAAAGTATTACTCAGGAGCACCCGTTTGGTTTGGCAAGAACATGTATGTGAAACTTCAGTTTCTTCCAGCTTATTTTTTGATGGAACAGTCCACAGGTGACCTGCCTGTTCGTAGTGTCCAGAGTGCACGCTATGAACCGAAAGTACAGCTATGGACTGTTCCATCAAGAATATATATAATAGTTGAGTTCTGCAGTGAGATTTGTAACTGATACTCTGTATCTTGATATCGTTCTGAGCAATGACAAACACTTATCAGAAGAGATTCTGAGGATGGCTGGTTTTACTGCCAAAGTGTTTCAGTACTGGTCCTTTACGTGGGATACTGCTTCACTCGTCCAGATACCTCCTTATCAGAAAACCGACTACTTTTTTGGTAAGTGTAAGGCACAGTCACTGCCTGGAGATGCACGATTATTAACAGAAGTGAAGACTAAGCCCCTAACGACGGGAATTTTGACAACTTTCTAGCAAGAGGATCAATTTTAGGTCAACGTAATAATTCATTAATTTTTGCACTTGCACATATAGAACAAATACGAAATGGAAGGTAACATTATCTGTCTTACTGACTACCCAAACCAAAACCATTGCTCTAGAAAAGTGAAGATATCGAAATTAAATGGAACAGCGTTCTGTACTAAAGCACATTTGCGTGACTTAACGTGCTGACGATTGCTAATGCAGGACTGGGGGAAAGACGCGAACAGATTAGTTGTACTAAATTCGGCAGTTTTCGTGGAGCCGACTGCTTCGGGAAATATCTGATTCAATGCTCCACTATGGAACTGTCAAAATGCGTCTAGCTTGGTTTGATTTCAAGCCATTAGGAGTAGGATCAGACTGTCCCAAGGTCCACGCACTATCCTGACGGAAAGTAATTGTTTAATTCCTCAATAGTACAAGTTGCCATAGCACCTTATCTACTTGCACAAGCAGTGTTCCATCATTCTGTTCTGTTATTCCTAAAAAGCAGAATAATCCTTTTATGGATCAGATGTGTACAAATACCAACCTATATTTCGGGGAAAAAAATTCAACAAAATGGCACGAATACGAGTAGAAATCTCGTGCGAGCCTATGCTTTTCACTCATGCCTAAAGTCCGTAGAACAGCAGAATTAATAGGAATGTCGGTAGGACTTTAAAATAACAAGATTTGTAATACGAAACTCTTTAGTATTTTGACAGCGTAATAAATGAATGCGGTTTGCTTTATACGCGATAGTCTCCATAGTGAACCTAAATGAAACCTTACAGCTACCGTGACTTTGCAAAAACAAACCAAAAGAAAACAAAGAAAATAATTCAACACTACAGGAACGCATGAAAACAGTCGTCCTTACCTTATTACGGGTGTAGCTGTAGCAGAAGAAATTCTCGGCGCAGAAACAGCAGCACGAAATCCCAACGCAGAACGTCACACTGGACACGACTCGCTACAAATGCGACAGACGCCTGAAGCGGCAGGGCTGTGGCACGCAGTCAGTGCTGCCAACGGCTGCGAGGCCGGCAGGTACCAACTGCAGTCTGCTACGGGGGCTCACACAGCGGGCAGCGCTTCCAGCGACCCCGCGCACAACATGCGAACGTAATACGAAGACTGTAGCCCATAATTTTGCTATTGCTGATAAATTCAAAAAAATAAAGTAATTAAATTTCATCATTTTTTCACTTGTTATTGGCTTTTCTTCATAGGTAAGACAGACTCTTCGGTTAATTTGGCGCAGCGTACAAACCATGCTTACAGGTGTATGAAAATCTAGAATTTTCCAAATCTATTAAAACCTCTGGTAAAAACTGAGATAATTGACAATAAAATTAGATTTTTTATCTAAACATAAAGTTTAAAATGTAACAGCTTACTCATTTTTTCATAAATTAAGTAAACTCTAGAGCTTCATACAGCTGTAAGTATGGTTTGTATGCTGCGCCAAATTCATAGTAGAATCTCTCTTACTTATGAAGAAAAGTATACCTATAGCAACAAATGCAGCCAATAGTGGGTGAAAAATGTTGAAATTCCACATGTAAAAAGAAAATTATTTTGTTATGTTTTTGAACTTCCACTGCTATGAGTGTGATTTCTGAATAAAATGTCCTGTGGTGCCTCTCCTGTTACAAGTCGGGCCGTTTGACGTCCTACCCCCTTAAAGGCAGCACAGCTGTTCATGTGCCCAGTATGTGCGGCGTTCCTTGTAAATGTGGCAGCATTTACATGCGTCAGACAATTCACAGTTGCAGAGCGTTGTACTGAGCATAAGATATTAAACAAAGGGAGCTTGTCAAGTTGACCGTAACTGAACTTTACTTGGAAAACGGACGTGAACTACAGTTCGAAAACACGAGAGCCCTAGCTCACGCGTCGACATACTGGGATTCCGTTATAAAAGAGATGAATGAGATTAACCGGCCGGGTGGCCGAGCGGTTCTAGGCGCTTCAGTCTGGAGCCGCGCGACCGCTACGGTCGCAGGTTCGAATCCTGCCTCCGGCATGGATGTGTGTGATGTCCTTATGTTAGTTAGGTTTAAGTAGTTCTCAGTTCTAGGGGACTGATGACCCCAGAAGTTAAGTCCCATAGTGCTCAGAGCCATTTGAACCATTTTTTGAATGAGATTAGAGTGGACAGCAACAGTTTTAAAAGAGACGAGGGGAACACAGTTATTAGGGCGTGGGGGCGGGCACTGTATGTTGAAAGGAAACAACGGTGGACGCTCGACGTTTTCAGAGAGACGGGAGCGGCAGCTTCAAACGTGGCGCCGGCCCCTCGTTCCAGATGACGTCATTCGGTCCCGCGGCGGGCCAGCGCTGCTACACTATGTGGCCAAAAGTATCCGGACACCCCCAAAAACATACGTTTCTCATATTAGGTGCAGTGTGCTGCTACCTGCTGCCAGCTACTCCGTATCAGCGGAACTCACGAACTTCGAATATGGTCAGGTGACAGATGTCACTTGTGTCATACGTCTGTACGCGAGATTTCCACTCTCCTAAACATCCCTAAGTCCAATGTTTTCGAACGCAAAGGGACGCGTACAGCACAAAAGCGTACAGGTCGACCTCGTCTGTTGACTGACAGAGACCACGGACAGTTGAAGAGGGTCGTGATGTGTAATAGGCAGACATCTGTCCAGACAATCACACAGGAATTCCAAACTGCACCAGGATCCACTGCAAGTACTATGAGAGTTAGGTCAGAGGTGATAAAACTTGGATTTCACGGTCGAGCGGCTACTCACAAGCCACACATCACGCCGCTAAATGCCAAACGACGCCTCGCTTGGTGTGAGGAGCGTAAACATTTGACGATTGATCAGTGGAAAAACGTTGTGTGGAGTAATGAATCACAGTACACAATCTGGCAATCTGATGGCAGGGAGTGGGTATGGCGAATGCCCGGTGAACATCATCTGTCAGAGTGTGTAGTGCCAACGGTAAAATTCGGAGGCGGTGGTGTTATGGTGTGATCGGGCTTTTCATGGCGGGAGGGGAGGCTTGCACCCCTTGTTGTTTTGCGTGGTGCTCTCACAGCAAAGGCCTGCACTGATGATTTAAGCACCTCTTTGCTTCTCACTGTTGAAGAGCAATTCGGGGATGGCGATTGCACCTTTCACCACCATCGAGCACCTGTTCATAATGCGCGGTCTGTGGCGGAGTGGTTCACGACGGTAACATTCGTGCAATGGTCTAGCCTACACGGAGTCCTGACCTGAATCCTATACAACACCTTTGGGATATTGTGGATCGCTGACGTCGTTCCAGGTCTCACCGACCCACGTCACTACCTTTCCTCAGCGCAGAACTCCGTGAAGAATGGGCTGCATTCCGCAGGATACCTTCCAGCACCTGATTGAACGTATGCCTGCGAGACTGGAAGCTATCATCAAGGCTAAGGGTCGGCCAACACCATTTTGAATTCCTGTATTAGCAAGGCTAGTGCCAAGAACTTGTGAGTCATTTTCAGCCAGGTATCTTGATACTTTTGATCACATAATCTAGTTAACCGCCTCTTAACAGCCAATCATACACAGGTGCGGAATTACCAACAGAAATGTCCATCACAGAAAAGTAACTCAGCGACTCAGAAACTATTGGATTAGAGCAGGCGGCACTGAAAACGATGAGACAACTAGCTGTTAATTAAGTACTGGTCAAACAAAATGTAGAATGATAATGAGACTGCATGGTAGGCTAAAAATGACTGATGAAAACCAGTTAGCAGTTCATTACCATAGCACCAGCACTGGTGGTAGACATCCAAACAGATGTCTGTACGTTGTCAGTTTGGATGCTCCATACTCAAGGGGCTGATTTCGTGTATCAGGGTTTGACTTGCAATTGCAGACAAGTACATGTGATTTTGACCACTACCAGTATCCCCTGTTTTTCTGTTTCTTTTTTTTAATGAAGCATTACCACTATTATTATTGAGCTTATAGAAAACAGGAGATTATACAAAAATGCAACTGATGAACAAAGAAAAGCTGAATACAGAAGACTAAGGAATTTAGTTAATAGAGAATCTAGGAAAGCAAAAGAAAATTTGAAACTTCCTGGCAGATTAAAACTGTGTGCCGGACCGAGACTAGAACTCGGGACCTTTGCCTTTCGCGGGCAAGTGCTCTACCAAGTCAGCTACCCAAGCACGACTCACGCCCCGTCCTCACAGCTTTACTTCTGCCAGTACCTCGTCTCCTACCTTCCAAACGTTACAGAAGCTCTTCTGCGAACCTTGCAGAACTAGCACTCCTGAAAGAAAGGATATTGCGGAGACATGGCTTAGCCGCAGCCTGGGGGATGTTTCTGGAATGAAATTTTCACTCTGCAGAAATGTGCAGGGAAGTGGAAGAAAATATGCAAAACGGAAGAAACTGATTTAGCCTACAGAAAGGCAAATCAGTTTTTTAACAAACGTAAAACAACACTCTTAGGCACAATAGAAAATAAAGAGGGGAAATTGCTGTTTGGTGAAGACTTAGTGAAGAGATGGAAAGAATACATAGAGGTGTTGTACGCCGGAACACCTCTTTCCGAGGAAGTAATAGGAAGAGAAGAGCAAGAAGATGAAGGTGACAAGGGAGAAGCCATTCTGCAAGAAGAATTTTACAGAGCTCTAAAAGGACTACGAGACAACAAAGCAACGGGTATTGATGACATCCCTGCAGAACTAATAAAGAACCTTGGTGACAGCACGAAAATGATGCTGCTTAAACGTATTAGGTCCATCTACAACACAGGAGAGATACCGACAGACTTCCACAAATGTATCATTGTTCCTATTGAAACGGAACTTGTTGTACCGTTCCAATGTTTTATTAAATTGCTAGCACGCAGAAATTATTTGCAAGAGTTTCTTCTCTTGCAGGTAATACCTCAGCTGGTGTCCAAAACGAGAGAATGGACTAAACAGTGTTATTTATTGAATTTTTTTATGTTGTGTCCCATGTTTCCCAGTTTGCTTTCATTTGTGCCACCTGGACGGTATAAATGAGTGAATGTGTGAACTAGCAGAAAGCTTTAGGCACAGATTGTAACACTGCACGAATGGTCGTCCTGGCTTAGGGTAGTACCAACCACCCAAGCGCGAACAAGTTTAGCAGAGACCAAGTTTGCAGGTCAGGGCAAAGATGACACGTGGGCGCGCGTACTGGCTCTGTCAGGTTGACACGCCATCCACACCACGTTTGTAAGCGGAACGGTTAGGCGAATTCGGTTGGAAGAGCACTTGTTCCTGGGTCGTGGTGCGGGACAGACATGGAGACGCAGCTCTCGTTTTGGTAATGTTAACATAGGTATTAGATTGTCTGAAATCTGCTCTGTAATGAAGCCCAGATTTTGAAATCAGGTGCGAAATTACCACCGAACCCCATAAGGGAATTGATTTTCTTAATTTACTCGAATTTCAGTAGACCTTGCGTCAGTGCCTTGTTCAGGCAACGCACCATGTGCGTTAAGCTCACGGTCACGTTACTGCTCTGTGCTTCACGGAAATTCACTCATTCAATGTATTTTAATCTGCTCTTCCATTTACAGTAATATTTTTGGGATTTTTATTTATTTTCCATATGTTTTCTTTGTGAATTGGTTTCGCGCCACGTGGTCGGTTGGAGCAACCGCCGCATTGATAAATTGTAGTTTCGTTCTGAAAATACACTCCTGGAAATGGAAAAAAGAACACATTGACACCGGTGTGTCAGACCCACCATACTTGCTCCGGACACTGCGAGAGGGCTGTACAAGCAATGATCACACGCACGGCACAGCGGACACACCAGGAACCGCGGTGTTGGCCGTCGAATGGCGCTAGCTGCGCAGCATTTGTGCACCGCCGCCGTCAGTGTCAGCCAGTTTGCCGTGGCATACGGAGCTCCATCGCAGTCTTTAACACTGGTAGCATGCCGCGACAGCGTGGACGTGAACCGTATGTGCAGTTGACGGACTTTGAGCGAGGGCGTATAGTGGGCATGCGGGAGGCCGGGTGGACGTACCGCCGAATTGCTCAACACGTGGGGCGTGAGGTCTCCACAGTACATCGATGTTGTCGCCAGTGGTCGGCGGAAGGTGCACGTGCCCATCGACCTGGGACCGGACCGCAGCGACGCACGGATGCACGCCAAGACCGTAGGATCCTACGCAGTGCCGTAGGGGACCGCACCGCCACTTCCCAGCAAATTAGGGACACTGTTGCTCCTGGGGTACCGGCGAGGACCATTCGCAACCGTCTCCATGAAGCTGGGCTATGGTCCCCCACACCGTTAGGCCGTCTTCCGCTCACGCCCCAACATCGTGCAGCCCGCCTCCAGTGGTGTCGCGACAGGCGTGAATGGAGGGACGAATGGAGACGTGTCGTCTTCAGCGATGAGAGTCGCTTCTGCCTTGGTACCAATGATGGTCGTATGCGTGTTTGGCGCCGTGCAGGTGAGCGCCACAATCAGGACTGCATACGACCGAGGCACACAGGGCCAACACCCGGCATCATGGTGTGGGAAGCGATCTCCTACACTGGCCGTACACCACTGGTGATCGTCGAGGGGACACTGAATAGTGCACGGTACATCCAAACCGTCATCGAACCGATCGTTCTACCATTCCTAGACCGGCAAGGGAACTTGCTGTTCCAACAGGACAATGCACGTCCGCATGTATCCCGTGCCACCCAACGTGCTCTAGAAGGTGTAAGTCAACTACCCTGGCCAGCAAGATCTCCGGATCTGTCCCCCACTGAGCATGTTTGGGACTGGATGAAGCGTCGTCTCACGCGGTCTGCACGTCCAGCACGAACGCTGGTCCAACTGAGGCGCCAGGTGGAAGTGGCATGGCAAGCCGTTCCACAGGACTACATCCAGCATCTCTACGATCGTCTCCATGGGAGAATAGCAGCCTGCATTGCTGCGAAAGGTGGATATACACTGTACTAGTACCGACATTGTGCATGCTCTGTTGCCTGTGTCTATGTGCCTGTGGTTCTGTCAGTGTGATCATGTGATGTATCTGACCCCAGGAATGTGTCAATAAAGTTTCCCCTTCCTGGGACAATGAATTCACGGTGTTCTTATTTCAATTTCCAGGAGTGTATATTGTACACAATGAATAATCATACGATAGTGAGCGAGTGTGAAATAGGGAAGGGATAATCGTGTGTGTCCATATATTTCTGGGTTTCTGTTGGCTACTGAAGCTTGGCCATGTGGGTTGAACTGCGTTGCAGTGATGTTTCTTGTGCACCCCCATAACGATCTGATTTGTTGGCGATGTTGTGCGTTAAGTAAAAGACACGTGCCACTAGGAAAAGTATGGGATTTTAATGCCCACTGACTTGATAAAAATTTGCGAAATCTCTTCCACCCTGACCTAGTTTTGCTTGTATTGTATTGTCTTTGCGGAACTTGTTCTGAGTAATCTATAGCAACTGAATGTAATAACGGAGGGTTTAGGTATAATTGTGCGGTTGTATAAAATTACATTGAAGCCAGGTCTGCGCTCCTCTGTCCCATTCCATAATTACGTGGCGAAACTGAAGCATGTTAACTAGAGACCGGTTTTGATGATGTACATATCAAGAGAAACACGACTAGTTGTTGAAATACCATCGGTACTGGATAAATATCAATTAATCTCTACCCTCGACTGATTATTTACTCCGTCCATCATAAAGAATAGGTGGCAGTCAGTACCACAGTCGAATTGTGGGTCATGAAAGGAAATAAAAGCTATATACTGCCTACTAAGCCCTGTATAGGTGCCTTCTGTAGTGGTTAAAAAAAATGCGTTATCCGTTGCGTTCAAATTTCTACCGGTCCGTGAAAACCTTCCGCTAGAAATTATTAATACCCAACAAGCAGGGGCAGTAATTTCGTGGACCACACGAACTTAAGAAACCATTTACTGCAGACGGTAGCTTGAAGGAGCGGTAGGACATGTCAAAGCGACGGTAATCTACCTACGTAGGTAGACTTTTACCACCATCAGTACTGGAAGGTTATGTTGCACGTGGCGATCCTGCCAGGATTTCGAGTCACAGGTCCTTTTGATCTGTAATTAGGTTACATTAAATTAACAAAACTGAATGAAAGAATAATTTTTTTTCTTGTACAGTGGAGCTCAATTGTGCTTGTGCTGAATAGAGCGTTGCTTCTATCTATGTTGTGTTCTGCTGATTTTGTTGTGTCTTGGCCTATAGTTGAATTTACGGGTGTTTTGGTACATGAGATCGGTTAATTAGATATTTCTGGGTTATTTTATTGTACATTGTATAGTGTGTAGGGGACAGTGATTAAAACCGTAAACATAGGTAATGAGTCAGATTATTACTAGAGTGCGCGCGAAAAGCATAGCAGAGATGGATATGTTGCACGACGAAAATGGTGGTGTGTGCAGCACGCAGGGATTGCCGGCTGGTGCGCAGTACCAAACCGGGGTGAGCTGACAGCGGGCCACGGACAAACAGTGGAGCCTCGTGCGTTCGTAACGGGACTCGGGCCCCAGGCAGGTCGTGCGGAGGCGGCCTTGGAAGCCACCAGCACGAGTGAGGGTGCGACTCAGCAATGTGCATCCGAGCCAACTTTCACAGCACAGGCTAGCGCGGGAAATACGGGCCACGAGAACCCACTGCTAGCAAGTGTTTTGCAATTCGTGAAGCAGCAAGCCGATGATCAGGAGAGGGTAAGTAAGGCGTTAGAAGACTCAAATAAGACATTACTGGACTCAAACAAGGCGTTGGCATTATAATATAATTTGACCTTACAAATTAATAACTCAAATAAGGCATTACGCGAGGAAATAACAAGAAAATTAGACGAACAGATAGGCGCTATTAATAGCCTTTTCGACGAACAAGAACGCAAGCTAGGGCACCAACAGGAACGCCTAGAAGCGTTAGAAATCCGAGTCGAAACAGCCACTGCTGGAAACCAGGCACTGGCTGACTCCATGTTAAAGGGGATACAGTCTGTGCAAACCGAAGTCAGCGAGGCCACAAGCAGACTCGAAAACCGGGTCACAGTGATTGAAAGTGACCTGTCCCTGCGAGAAATAGTGCTTCCTTCCGAGTCGCGAGTTAGAGAAGTATAGGAGAGCGTCTGCACGGAACAGAGAGAAGTGGTTGCTCGTGTGAGCGAGCAGGTGGCCGCTCAGGGTGAGCAGCTAACGGCGCAAGCAGACGAGACTGATAAGGTCATCAGTCAGGTAGGCGTCCTGACGAGTGCGGTAGAGGAAATCGCGCTGAATAATCGAACGGACTCGGATAGGACACGGCCAGTACCTGTCGCGGAATCCGCAGAAATTCAGTCACTTCTGCAGTTTAAAAGGGTGCAGGCGGATATTAACAAATGCAATCGGGACATGATAGCTGACCTGCATAATAAGCTGCAGGAAAATCAAAGCGCCAACGGCAGTAATTCTGTCAGTAATGCGGCTAGGGGAGCAGAAAGTTCCAGCAGTGAACGTAGACGCAGAGAAGAAGAGGAATACCGTGATTTTGAAGAGAGACTCGGTAATTTAAGGCGTAATCCGGAGCCGCCTACTCGGACGGCTGATCATGGTATGAATTTTGATACTGACGAGGAAGAATGCAGGAGACACTTTGTCTCAGTGCAATCTTATTTTCTTTTCCCCGACCCGACCCACGACGTAGCGCCCTCGATGTGGCTCAATCAATTTGAACACTCGCTCTGCCTCGCTCCTGGGGAGATGTGCTAAGAATAAAATTCGCGCGCAGTCACCTGAGAGGTGAAGCGGCTACCCCGATTACATATAATGCTTAAGGACTGTCGAACGTACGAGGACTTTAAGGCGGATTTCCTCAGCGAGTTCTGGTCTCGGAGCATGCAATAGCGGCTGCAATTGGGCAACTTAATGCGAGAGAACTACGTTTACAGTACGTTCAGACGCCCGGTAGAGTACTACAAAGACACGGTCGAGAGCAATCACTTCCTTGACGCACCGTATGATCCTAAGGAACTCAATAGAATCTGTCTTACTAAACTCCCGAGCAAACTGCGTAAAGAAATTAGAATTGCGGGAAGAGGCATGGACGAAGTTAGTGGCTTTCAGAACCTGCTGCAAGAGTTGGGTACTGAAAGAAATATAAGTGAGCAGCAAAACGCCGTTAGGTTTGAAGGAAACCGCGACGAGAATGTCGGGCGAAGGCGCAACCAGAGTTGGAGACCTCAGTTTTCTGGTAATAATAATCACGGTCGTGGACATGACAGGCGTGGGTGTGCCTCTTGGAGCCCGCGACAACGCAGCAGAGGCTGGGGACGCCCTAGGGAAGAGCGGTTCCGTCCTAACGAGCAGAATTCGTGGCACGCAGCAGGCGGGAGGTCAGAGGAGCCACGTAATTCCCGCGGTGATACGGAACGCGAAAACAGGGGATCAATATCTGGCAGACTTCCAAGGAATCCTGAACGACATTCCATACGGGACGATGAAGCTCAGTCCTGCACTGGTCCTGAAGAATCAGGCACCTCCCAATAGAATTAGGGAACTGGTAGATTGGCCACCAGAAAGGCGGCAACAACACAGGGTAGTGGTAGAGTTAGCAATTGCAAATATCAGGAAGGAGGCGTTAAGTAGAAAAAGCCAACAAAAGGGACGCATTAGATAATTAGTACTGGAAATTGGTGATAAGGTTCTCGTGAGGACTCATACATTATCCAAAAGACACCGGCATATTAGCAGTAAGTTTTTCAACGTGTATTCAGGACCCTTTAGGGTGAGACGTGTCGCACATCAGAACGCCAGTGAAATCGAAACTGTCTGGTCTCGTAAGCCAAGAGGGTTGCACCACATATCCAACGTCAAAAAATGGATAGAGTAAGAACAAGGGACAGGAGGGTCATCGTTTACAGGCAACCATTTAGTTTACTATAATCATAGTACTCCACAATATCTTAGGCAATGGATTTGGCACTCTTCTTGCTCTTTTTGCCTGGTCATAAGCTAGAAGCTAAGTGGAAAAAACGAGTGTCAAAGGAAGATATTCGTACGTTATGGTGGTGATTTGCTCTGGAGAAGCGAGGATCACTCGTAAGGGAAACGAGAAGTAGTTACGCTGGGAAAGGTAGACCTTTGCAAAGTATATTGATGGGGAAACGCGCCATAGATGCGCTTATGTGGTAGTAAAGGCTCGCGCCAAGGTAGCGACGGGACCAGTTGTCGGTTGCAAAAGGCACCGAATTTATGTGTGGTTGTGGTATTTGTGTTTTAGTGTTGTGCAGAGACGCAGCGCTATGGAGTGTTACTGACTTATGCGGTAGTGACTTTGAGAGACCCCGAGAGCGAGCTGAACTTGGTAAGGAGTATGTGACAGACCGTAGCAAGGATAATCAGATGGAGGCAAGTTAAGGTTCCTGGAGGTAAACCATCCAGAGGAATGAAGGCACGACTGAATGAAGAGGAAGCCCCAGAGGGGTAACAGGAGGGAGTACCGACTGCAGTCATGAATGAGATCTTGACGTAAGATGGTGACACTCTAGATACAAGATGTAAAGTGTGCCCTTAGATTTATAACTACTAGTATGTGGTATGCGGTTTCTGTGCTTGAATGTTTGTTCCCAGGGAATAAACAGCACTAAAAGGGACGAGATGCTGATAAGAATGGCCTCAGATGAAATTGCGAGTAAAGAGGACCGATGTGATGAACCAAAGTTGTTGGTGTAATGTTCTCTCGTCTTTTCCAAGTAAATACCGCCGTAACTTGTTCTTGGTGGACTGAACTTGACAAAACGGAGAGGAAACATCTGAGTCGGGTAAAGCATGAAACTGGAATGAGAGGTAATAACTCCAGGTGGTATCGTTCCAATGAACTTCTATTCTGTGTTTTTCTTGTGATGTGTAACTAGCTACTCAGTGTTTGATGGTGCGCTAAACTGGTCATACCTAATGAATGAGCAGTTACGTCGCCTGTGTTGGCTTTGCCTGTGTGTTAAAGGAACAAAAAAAAAACAAAAAAAAAAACGTTGGGATAATGCTTCTAGCTATCTGTCAGTACTGCTAACGATCTCTCATAATAGTAGATTAGAAAATTTTGATGGTGAAAGCAATATCTAAAACGTTGTGGTGTGACATATAAATGTCTGCAGTAATACTCGAGTAGTTTGAAAATGCGAGCATGCAAGAAGGAAGGAAGATAGAGAGGTAGATCGTGGTGGTGGTGTAGTGGTTTACACAACAATCCCCAAAACCCAAGATACCTGCCCTACTCCACAATCGAGACAGAAGGGTTGCTCCTTTATGGGCACTCAAATATGATTGGTATCTAAGGAAGCAGCCATAAGAATTTAACAGTTATCAGAGAGAAGTAAATCACCTGTAGCCAAAAAATAGGCTAGCAATTTTTATAAAACGTCTTCCGCACAGTAACGCCTTTTGGAGACGTATTTTTTTCCTGTGTTGTAATTATTATTCACGAATCGAGAAACCTGTATTTGAACTCAGTTACTGTAAATTGCCAAACAGATTAGCGTAAGATTTCAGAGAGGCCTGTGTATAAACAAAATGTAATATGTAGGGGTTAAGAATTACTTTGTATTGGTAACTATTTGCCATCCATTGTAAAGCCCTGGTGAAACCTGTAAATAATTTTGTACTGTAGGTTAATTGAGAAATGTACTTGGTGTACTCAAGTGAGGAGATGATGACCACTAACAATTAACAGAATGACGATTGTTCTGTCTGAATGTTGCAAGGCGATGGCGAGGAAATGGCGGCTTACCGAGTCCAGGTGGCAAGGACACGGGAGAACCTGCCCCGGTGCTGCAGCCGAGCGCGGAAGGGCGCGCACGCACGGGCCAGGCGGTATGAACGGAGCCTTGCACACCCCTCCCCCCCCACCCCACCCCCCGCGGCAGAGCTGGGGCGTGGCTCGTCGTCCCCGGCGGCCCTGTGCTGACGCACCGCTCTCAGCTGCTTGGCACGCGCCGACGGCCTCGGGCGGCTACCTGCAAGTATTCACGGCCAGGCGGAGCGGCTAAGCCTTTAACCACTAAAGAGGCCCTGATGTGATCGCTCCGGCGCATCTTGTCAGGCGGCGACTCGCACGCCGTTACGACTGGATGCAAGAGGCGGCGGTCGTAATGACTTTAGCACAAGCCATTAGCGTGACCGAACTTGTCAGTTGGAGAAGTAGGTTGCTGTTTGGTTTGTTTCCAGAGCCAAGAGATGATGGGGTACAGACTGAAGGCTCCTATAGACACGGAAATTAGGGAGAACCCTTGAAAGACTGGCAATATAAAGACAGCGGATTTCGGACTTAGGGCATAAACTCGCCGATATTTAATTAGATCCTGATGAACTACACTAGCAGTTTTACTGATCCATGATAGGTTTCGGCCTCAAAGAGGACATAACCTCGCCGATATTTGACTAAGTAGATGGTATCACGATGAACTTCACTAGCATTTTTCGTGATCCATGATAGGTTTTGACGTAAAGAGGACTTGGAACCTCCGTTATTTAATGAAGAAAAGTGTGTCGTGATGAACTTCACTTGCATTTTCAGTGATCCATGACGTTGAGGTGTAGACACCGCCAGCAGTGCCTGCTGAGAGAGCTACGAACTGTTCGCCACCGAAAGTTAAGGCAATAAGACTAGTAAACCTGCCACGCAATAATTTAGCGGTTGAATGAGGACAGTAGGAAAACTTCAAGCCATAAAGGGACACAAACGTTCAGAACGATTGTATGACAATTGATTTAAGTGGGCTTACGGTAACTGCTGTACCTTTAGTCCAGCCCATTCCACTAGTCATGGTGCTTGCAGGACAACAAAGGCAACCGCTTTAACAGTGTGTTCACTGCCAACGGACCTCTAGCTTGCCATCAGAATTTCGCAGAAGACAATTGATCTGGGCGCAATAAAACTTAAGGAGACAGCATGTGAGGCATGAGAGACGGCAGAGTGTAATAGGCTACCCCCCAAAAGTTACTTTGGAAGAAAGCCCTCCCCGACAACAACCCTAGATTGTGTGCGTGTGACTTAACAGTGCCGCGTTGACTACTGAAGTGTAGGAAGTGCCAGTGATAACCGACCTAACCAGAGAGCTAGCCCCTTCTTTCAAGTGTTTCTGTATCATGCCACTCAAGAGAGAATCTTGTATCTTATTCATGTGAATATGTTGAGTAAGATGTACGAGGGCAGTTCAATAAGTAATGCAACACAATTTTTTTCTCGGCCAATTTTGGTTGAAAGAACCGGAAATTTCTTGTGGAATATTTTCAAACATTCCCGCTTCGTCTCGTATAGTTTCATTGACTTCCGACAGGTGGCAGCGCTGTACGGAGCTGTTAAAATGGCGTCTGTAATGGATGTGCGTTGCAAACAACGGCGGGCAGTGATCGAGTTTCTTTTGGCGGAAAACCAGGGCATCTCAGATATTCATAGGCGCTTGCAGAATGTCTACGGTGATCTGGCAGTGGACAAAAGCACGGCGAGTCGTTGGGCAAAGCGTGTGTCATCATCGCCGCAAGGTCAAGCAAGACTGTCTGATCTCCCGCGTGCGGGCCGGCCGTGCACAGCTGTGACTCCTGCAATGGCGGAGCATGCGAACACACTCGTTCGAGATGATCGACGGATCACCATCAAACAACTCAGTACTCAACTTGACATCTCTGTTGGTAGCGCTGTCACAATTGTTCACCAGTTGGGATATTCAAAGGTTTGTTCCCGCTGGGTCCCTCGTTGTCTAACCGAACACCATAAAGAGCAAAGGAGAACCATCTGTGCGGAATTGCTTGCTCGTCATGTGGCTGAGGATGACAATTTCTTGTCAAAGATTGTTACAGGCGATGAAACATGGGTTCATCACTTCGAACCTGAAACAAAACGGCAATCAATGGAGTGGCGCCACACCCACTCCCCTACCAAGAAAAAGTTTAAAGCCATACCCTCAGCCGGTAAAGTCATGGTTACAGTCTTCTGGGACGCTGAAGGGGTTATTCTGTTCGATGTCCTTGCCCATGGTCAAACGATCAACTTTGAAGTGTATTGTGCTACTCTTCAGAAATTGAAGAAACGACTTCAGCGTGTTCGTAGGCACAAAAATCAGAACGAACTTCTCCTTCTTCATGACAACGCAAGACCTCACACAAGTCTTCGCACCCGAGAGGAGCTCACAAAACTTCAGTGGACTGTTCTTCCTCATGCTTCCTACAGCCCCGATCTCGCACCGTCGGATTTCCATATGTTTGGCCCAATGAAGGACGCAATCCGTGGGACGCACTACGCGGATGATGAAGAAGTTATTGATGCAGTACGACGTTGGTTCCGACATCGACCAGTGGAATGGTACCGTGCAGGCATACAGGCCCTCATTTCAAGGTGGCGTAAGGCCGTAGCATTGAATGGAGAATACGTTGAAAAATAGTGTTGTGTAGCTAAAAGATTGGGGAATAACCTGGTGTATTTCAATGCTGAATAAAACAACACCTTTTTCAGAAAAAAAATGTGTTGCATTACTTATTGAACTGCCCTCGTATAAAGTGTTACTTGTCCTACGTTAGTCGTGTCATTGGTTTATCCTTATTTGATGACTTCATAGCAGATTCTGAGCAGAGAGGAAAAAGAGAGGACCATTGGCTTTAACATAAAGTATTATCTCTAAAGTTAGAAGTATAGTAAGGTGCATGTCGTTAGTCTGTCATTTACCAGCCTGAAACTGGGGATGTAAGATGGGGTAAATTTTCTGACCCAAAGCAAGATGTACGCCCAATGAGTTAATCAGAACCTAGGCCGACAATGTTTCTCTCAATCCTGTCTGGCCAGAATTAAGTGTGTGTCATGACAAGGCGGCCATAAGCCTCGGTGTAGCAGAGATAAGATACTTGATTTTAAGTGGACCTAAGACATGTGTCAAGGGATATTGTTTTGTGAGCTATTTGTGCCTATATAATTGTTCATGACATTGCTTTCATGGCCCACGTAGCTTTATTGCAATCAATAATGAGAATGCTTTATTAAGGGTTTAGTGATAGGCTAGCACACTCAATAACTAATGAAACTGAAATTAGAGCTTTTATTAGAGTTTCTGTTAAGACGAATAATAGAAAATGTTTTGTAGCCCCTGAAGGAGATATATTTTTATTAAGTGATTGTTTATTCATTTTTGATGTGATGTTAAACAGTAACTGCCACCCTTGCTATAAATGTTTCATCTCACAGTGTCTTGACATAACTAAGAGTGTTTCCATTATGTGCATTTATTTGCCTCTGTAATTACGTGAATATTTCTCATTTTAATATTTTGAACAGTACTTCTGTGATGCCTATTGAGAACCACTAACTGCCCCCCTTGTTATGAGTGTTCCAATTCACAGTGTGTTAAAACAATTAAGTGTGTTTCCATAATGTGTACCCATCTGTATTGTACAATTGTGATTAATTACTTAAGGTGATATCGTTTCTAGAACCTTCAAGGATGCTCTGAATATTTGTTGCAATAATTCATTGTGTTTGCATAATGTGTACCCATCAGTATTTTATAATTGAGATTAATTACCTGAGATGATGTCACTTATAGAACATTCACAATGCTGAGATTATTTGTTGCAATTGTCACTGCGTCAATGATATTATTTTGTGCGGTCTTGGCAGACTAACTGTCCAGTGTTGTACTTTGAACAGTGCCTAGCATAGCATGTTAAAAATATATGTATATAAAACGGATTGGTGCAGCGTGGAGGTTAGGGTCTTCTCCCCGTGGCACCAATTGAAAAATGTTCTTGACTGTCGTTCCATCGGAAAGCCAGCCCGAAGTCCATTTTCTTCGAAGATACCAGAGTGTGATGAAACGGAACTTGTTGTACCGTTCCAATGTTTTATGCAATTGCTAGCACGCAGAAATTATTAGCAAGAGTTTCTTCTCTTGCAGGTAATACCTCAGCTGGTGTCCAAAAGGAGAGAATGGACTAAACAGTGTTATTTATTGAATTTTTTTATGTTGTGTCCCACGTCTCCCATTTTCCTTTCATTTGTGCAGCCTGGACGGTATAAATGAGTGAATGTGTGAACTAGCAGAAAGCTTTAGGCACAGATTGTAACACTGCATGAATGGTCGTTCTGGTGTAGGATAATACCAACCCCCCAAGTGCGAACAAGTTTAGCAGAGACCAAGTTTGGAGGTCAGGGCAAAGATGACACGTAGGCGCGCGAATTGGCTCTGTCAGGTTGGCGTGCCCCGCCCCCCCCCCTCACGATTGTACGCGGAACGGTTAGGCGAATTCGGTTGGAAGAGCACTTGTTCCTGGGTCGTGGTGCGGGACAGACATAGAGACGCAGCTCCCGTTTTGGTAATGTTAACATAGGTATTAGATTGTCTCAAATCTGCTCTGTAATGAAGTCCAGATGTTGAAATCAGGTGCGAGATTACCACTGAACACCAAAGGGAATTGATTTTCTTAATTTACTCGAATTTCAGTAGACCTTGTGTCAGTGCCTTGTTCAGGCAACGCACCATGTGCGTTAAGCTCACGGTCACGTTACTGCTCTGTGCTTAACGGAAATTCACTCATTCAATGTATTTTAATCTGCTCTTCCATTTACAGTAATGTTTTGGGGATTTTTATTTATTTTCCATATGTTTTCTTTGTGAATTTGCTTTCGCGCCACGTGGTCGGTTGGAGCAACCGCCGCATTGATAAATTGTAGTTTCGGTGTGAAAATATATTGTACACGATGAATAATCATACGATAGTGAGCGAGTGTAAAATAGGGAAGGGATAATCGTGTGTGTCCATATTTTTCTGGGCTCTGTTGCCTACTGAAACTTGGCCATGTGGGTTGAACAGCATTGCAGTGATGTTTCTTGTGCACCCCCATAACGATTTGATTTCTTGGCGATGTTGTGCGTTAAGTAAAATACTCGTGCCACTAGGAAAAGTATCGGATTTTAATGCCCACTGATTTTACTCCGTCCATCATAAAAAATAGGTGGCAGTGAGCACCCCAGTCGAATTCTGGGTCATGAAAGCAAATAAAAGCTGTATACTGCCTATTAAGCCCTGTATAGGTGCCTTCTGTAGTGGTTTAAAAAAATGCGTTATCCGTTGCGTTCCAATTTTTACCGGTTCATTAAAACCTTCCGCTAGAAATTATTAATACCCAGCAATAACTCGCAGGGGCCAGTAATTTCGTGGTCCACACGAATTTAAGAAACCATTTACTGCAGACGGTAGCTTGCAGGAGCGGTTGGACAGGTCATAGCGACGGTAACCTACCTACTTAGGTAGACTTTTACCACCACCAGTACTGGATGGTTACGTTGCACTATACCAAAGCAGACAGTAGCTACAAAATGTGAGCAGTACCGAACTGTAAGTCTAATATCACATGCATAAAAAATTCTCATAAAATTAGTTCTGAAGAGAATTGAAGAGAAGGTGGAGGATATGCTGAGTGAAGATCAGTTTGGTCCAGAAGGGGATTGGGAACAAGAGAGGTGATTCTGGCACTAAGACTCGTTATCGAAAGGCAATGACAGAAAAATAAACCAACTTGTATTGCCTCTGTAGACCTGGAAAAGGCATTTGTTAACGTTATCTGGCAAGAGATGTTCAGAGTACTGAGGAAAAGTGGAATAAAGTACAAAGACATCCGTGTGATACTCAGTTTCTATAAGAATGAGGTGGCAGAGATTAGGGACTGTCACCAGGAACAAGAAGCAAATATTAGAAAAGGGGTAAGACAAGGGTGTGCTCTCTCTCCTCTTATATTCAATGCTTGCGCCTAGGAAACTATAGACCAAGTTCGAGAAACTACTAAGGTGGGTATGAAAATTAGTGGGCTGAAGATAGACATGGTACGTTATGCAAATGATATTGCTATAGTCACCGAGACAAAAGAAGATCTATGGGAAGTCCTCAGAACAATGGGAAAAATTCTATGCAATCAGTGTGGAATGAGAATAAACAAGAAAAAGACTAAAGTGATGGTATGCAGTAAGGGGCAGAATATGAACGTCTGAGAATGAGAATTGGAAGAGAGGAACTGGAAGTCATAGAGGAATTTACTTACCTGGGAAGCAAAATCACAAGGGATTGTAGAAGCTGGAAAGAAATTGCGACCAGAATACAAAAGGCCAAAATTCCATTTAACTGGCGGAGGAACTTACTCACCAGCAACAACATCAGTCTGAAAATGAGGAAACGTATCATGAAAGCTTTCGTTTGGAGTGTGGCCCTATAAGGGTGTGAAACTTACACAATTGGAAGAGAAGAGAGAAGAAGGCTAGAGGCCCTGGAGATGTGGTGCTATAGAAAGACGATGAAGATCAGCTGGAGAGACAAAAAGTAACGAATGAAGAGGTGCTTAGAAGAGTACAGGAAACCAGATGTCTGTGGAGGCACATCTAAACAAGAAGAGACAAACTTTTAGGGCACGTCCTACGACACAACAAAATGATTGGAACAATAGCAGAAGGAGCTACTGAGGGAAGCAATCGGCGGGGGTGACCAAGGATATCACACATGCAACACATCATGAATGACGTTGGATGTAACACATACGTGGAAACGAAGACAAAGGCAGACAGAAGAGAGGAATGGCGCTCCGCTGCAAACCAACCTCAGGGTTTAACACTGAAAGAAAAGAAGACCAGTGTTAGAAGTCCGGGTGGGACAGTGGGTCCGTGTGATCCTGTGCACACTACAGATAAGGGCAAAGCTGCACCGACTCCACCAGGGCCACACCTACGAAAGAAGTGTGGTTGCGGAAAGCATTACTTGGCTATTGGCCACTGCACAGTCGTTAAAAACTCTCTTCGTCTACATCTCCATTCCATACTAAAGATGAAAATACATTTGACGTAATTGTCAGAACATAGTTACACTTTGAGTATGTGAGCTGGATGGAAACACGGTAAGTTAGTTTGGCTGTACAGACTCGCTTCCAAGTGATACAGTGCCATTAATATCTGCAGGTGCATATAATATTTAGAGAAAAAGAAACTGTTTGGCTGGTGGATATTGGGTTTATTAGCTGGAACATCTTTCTTTCCATAATAAGAAAAGGAGTTTGTTATTAATTCCCTTTGTTTAGTAAAGAATTTGCAGAATGTTTACTCCTCACCGTATGATGAAGCCGTAGTATATGCGGAAATGTTCTCCTTGTGTGACTGTAGAGTTATACAGTGTGACTTAGACAGAGTTTCTGTTTTGTCTGGATGAATGGCCGTTTCTCTAAACGTAGGTTCAAAATGGTTCAAATGGCACTGAGCACTATGGGACTCAACTGCTGAGGTCATTAGTCCCCTAGAACTTAGAACTAGTTAAACCTAACTAACCTAAGGACATCACAAACATCCATGCCCGAGGCAGGATTCGAACCTGCGACCGTAGCGGTCCTGCGGTTCCAGACTGCAGCGCCTTTAACCGCACGGCCACTTCGGCCGGCCAATCTAAACGTAGGAAAATGTAAATTAATGCAGATAAGTAGGAAGAAAAATCCTGTAATGTTTGAGCACAGTGACAGTGCTGTGCTACTTGACAAATTCACATCGGTTAAATATCTACTCATAACATTGCAAAGTGATATGAAATCTAATGAGCACATTAAAACAGCAGTAAGGAAGGTGGATTTTCAGCTACAGTTTACTGGAAAAGTTTTAGGAATGTGTAGCTCACCTACAAAAGGAGACCACATACACAACACTAAGGCAACCCTATTCTTGAGTACCCTTAGAGTATTTGGCATCCTCAGAAAGTAATATTAAAGAAAGACATTGAAGCAATACACAAGCACTCTGCTAGATCTGTTACCAGTAGATTTGACCATCGTGAGACTGCTACTGAGACGCTACATAAACTCAAATGGGAATCCCTAAAGGGAAGACGACACACTTCCCATGAAATAGCTACAGCCGCCTGTAGAAAAATCTACAGCGACCAACATATATTTTGCATAACTATCACAAACACCAGATAAATTAGAGCTCTTGCGGAGGCATGTAAGCAATATTTTTTTCCCTCGCTTAGAGTGGAATAGAAAAGGAAATCGTTGGTAGTGGTACATGGTATCCTCCACAATACAACATACAGTGGCTTGCTGACTTATGTACATAGATGTAGATGTAACACAGAGTTTTCGGAACAGTATCAGAATGAACATATTGTCTTGTTGGGACACTGTAGTGAAGTTGTCACTTGCCAATGGTGAACTGCCATGTTTCATTATTTACATGAGTGCTATGAGGAATAAATACAAAATCAAATAGGGGTAATGCAGGAGTAGGTTTAATAATGAATAAAAAATAGGAGTTCGGGTAAGCTACAACATAGCCGGCCGCTGTGGTCTAGCGGTTCTAGACGCCCAGTCCGGAACCGCGCGACTGCTACGTCGCAGGTTCGAATCCTGCCTCGGGCATGGATGTGTGTGATGTCCTTAGGTTAGTTAGGTTTAAGTAGTTCTAAGTTCTAGGGGACTGATGACCACAGTAGTTAAGTCCCATAGTGCTCAGAGCCATTTGAACCATTTGAAGCTACAACAAACAACATAGTGAACGCATTATTGTGTCCAAGATAGACACGAAGCCCATGCCTATGACAGTAGTACAAGTCTATATGCCAACTAGCTCTGCAGATGACGAAGAAATTGAAGAAATGTATGATGAGATAAAAGAAATTATTCAGATAGTGAAAGGAGACGAAAATTTAATAGTCATGGGGGACTGGAATTCGATAGTAGGAAAAGGAAGAGAAGGAAACATAGTAGGTGAATATGGATTGGGGGTAAGAAATGAAAGAGGAACCTGCCTGGTAGAATTTTGCACAGAGCACAACTTAATTATAGCTAACACTTGGTTCAAGAATCATAAAAGAGGGTTGTATACATGGAAGAAGCCTGGAGATACTGACAGGTTTCAGATAGATTATATAATGGTAAGACAGATATTTAGGAACCAGGTTTTAAATTGTAACACATTTGCAGGGGAGATGTGGACTCTGACCACAATCTATTGGTTATGAACTGTAGATTAAAACTGAAGAAACTGCAAAAAGGTGGGAATTTAAGGAGATGGGACCTGGATAAACAGGAAGTGCAAAATGGCTAAGCAGGGATGGCTAGAGGACAAATGTAAGGATTTAGAGGCTTATCTCACTAGGGATAAGATAGATACTGCCTACAGGAAAATTAAAGAGACCTTTGGAGAAAAGAGCTCAGATGGAAACCCAGTTCTAAGCAAAGAAGGGAAAACAGAAAGGTGGAAGGCGTATATAGAGGGACTATACAAGGGCGATGTACTTGAGGGCAATCTTATAGAAAGGGAAGACGATGTAGATGAAGATGAAATGGGAGATATGATACTGCAGGAAGAGTTTGATAGAGCACTGAAAGACCTAAGTCGAAACAAAGCCCCGGGAGTAGACAACATTCCATTAGAACTACTCACGGCCTTGGGAGAGCCAGTCCTCACAAAACTTTGCCATATGATGAGCAAAATGTATGAGACAGGCGAAATACCCTCAAACTTCAAGTATAATATAATAATTCCAATCCAAAAGAAAGCAGGCGTTGACAGATGCGAAAATTACCGAACTATCAGCTTAATAAGTCACATCTGCAAAATACTAACGCGAATTCTTTGCAGACGAATGGAAAAGCTGGTAGATGCCGAGCTCGCGGAAGATCAGTTTGGATTCCGTAGAAATATGGGAACACCTGAGGCAATACTGACCCTACGACTTATCTTAGAAGGTAGATTAAGAAAAGGTAAACCTACGTTTCTAGCATTTGTAGACTTGGAGAAAGCTTTTGACAATGTTGACTGGAATACTCTCTTTCAAGTTCTGAAGGTGGCAGGGGTAAAATACAGGGAGCGAAAGGCTATTTACAATTTGTACAGAAACCAGAAGCCAGTTATAAGAGTCGAGGGACATGAAAGGGAAGCAGTGGTTGGGAAGGGAGTGAGACAGGGTTGTAGCCCCTCCCCGATGTTATTCAATCTGTATATTGAGCAAGCATTAAAGGAAACAAGGAAAATTCGGAGTAGGTATTAAAATCCATGGAGAAGAATTAACAACTTTAAGGTTCGTCGATGACATTGTAATTCTGTCAGAGACAGCAAAGGACTTGGAAGAGCAGTTGAACGGAAGGGACAGTGTCTTGAAGGGACGATATAAGATGAACATCAACTAAAGCAAAACGAGGATAATGGAATGTAGTCGAATTATGTCGGGTGATGCTGAGGGAATAAGATTAGGAAATGAGACACTTAAAGTAGTAAATGAGTTTTGCTATTTGGGGAACAAAATAACTGATGATGGTCGAAGTAGAGAGGATATAAAATGTAGACTGGCAATGGCAAGGAAAGCATTTCTGAAGAAGAGAAATTTGTTAACATCGAGTATTGATTTAAGTGTTATTTTTATTAAATTAACTGGAAGGAAAGTGATTTTTTAAATTTTTATTCCACTATCACGTTACTTTAGTCAGTGTATTAATTGTTTAAGTTGTAATTACTTGTTCTCATCACTATTTTTCCACTTCGAATCTTTGTGCATGTGAATTTCATTATTTTCAATTTATCTATCATAATATTTAAACGCTTTAAAATGCCATTTTATCATTCAAAAAAACAAAAGACGAAAAAAACCTACTCCTATTGACTGTGGTATGGTGTCAAAAACATATTTTTTGTTACAAGGTGCATAGCTTTTTTGGATGGCAAGTGCCACATTGACATTTACAAAAAAATTCTTATTGCACTGTGCACAAAACAACGCAGATGACGAAAGAAGGGTTATAAGTAAAACCGTATGTAGCAAAGTCAGGAATAAAAATAATGAAGACGATAACATGGACGAGAATATAAGTTGATAAAAGGAAAGAAATTAAATCGTAACCAATAAATCACAATAATTAAATTCACATGCACAAGTATCCGAAGTGGTAGAAAATTTTAGGAAGAAAAAATGAGAGCAATTGAAAGAATGAACAGTGTAAATAAATTGACGTTACAAAGGAATAAAAAATGTTACATTTAAAACTGTTATTTGAATAAAAATAACGATCAAAGTGATTTCAATAAAGATTAAAAAATAAAAGAATTCATTTATTTTCTGTAACGAGATACGAACCTACTCAAAGCTCTAGTAGAGCTACTCACGAAATTCATAAATTCTTTTCGTCGATCACTCACAGACGAGGGCCCACCAGTGTGAACGACTGCAGGGTGTGACGCCTTGGACCATCACTGTATAACGGTTACAAAAATTCGAGCCCACTCTTGGAGACATCTTCTGGTCAGAGACTCTTCAGTGCTGTGACGTCACGTTGTATCATAGCGACAACTCCTACCGATTTGCGCACACAACAGAAGCGATACAAAGTGTGCAGACGCGACTGTCGATGATATGTGCCACTCGATTGTGTTGAATGAACACCGAAAGATCTGTTTGCGTGGAGATGTGACACAAAGCTGCTGCCGTGTTTGGAGCTGCCAATAGCTACACGGTGAATGAAGTTGCCTGATTTGTTGGCGTATCAAGGCGTATTTTACATCATGTCTGCAACGAATGATTTCCATCTCGCAAACATGTAATACGGCACAAAATTGCTACAAACCCGACAGAAATGTCAGCTGTTAGTCAATGCTTGTCCTTCCCAGTCAGTTTCTGAGCCATGATTGTGAAGGGAACTCCACGCAGTGGCAAACTGGAGTAGGAAACCTCGCTAAAGTCCATAAAGTCCATCCCTCGCAACGACATGTAAAGCTGCACGTCTTCGATTTGCCACACAACGGCGCAACTGGACGTTACATGACTGTAGGGAGTAGCACGTTCCGACCAGTTTCGACTTTGCCCTTTTCAAACAATGCAGGCCGTTGATTGGACCGACGGCTCTATGAGGCGTGTAGCCTGCAGCGTGTGGACGGCATAGTTGAGGCCGGAGGTGGTTTTGTGATCTTTTATGGGTGTTTCTCGAACCATAGATTGCGGCCATTGTGGTCTAGCGGTTCTAGGCGCTCAGTCAGGAACCGCGCGACCGCTACGGTCGCGGGTTCGAATCCTGCCTCGGGCATGGATGTGTGTGATGTCCTTAGGCTGGTTAGCTTTAAGTAGTTCTAAGTTCTAGGGGACTTATGACCACAGATGTTGAGTCCCATAGTGCTCAGAGCCAATTTTTTTGCGGCCATTCAGTCACATTACCTCGAACACGAACGGTGATCTTTATTTCAACATTATCGATACCAAGTTTTGCACTTTTTCCTACACCTTATGATGAGCACATGGTTCACCTTTGCATATTCCAATACGGCAACACCTGTTTTCCCAGGGCAGGCTCATGGTTTTCTGGTTACTTGAAGTTCGGCAGTATGTCGTACCTCGAATTGTCCGCTACGTTACATGATAACTGTCCCATAACACACGTCTGTAGCTGTTTGTGCAATCATCATTCTCGCAGTCTCACAGCTTTTGGCTCCCAAACATCAGTGAATGTCTCTAGCTTGGTCTAGTACACCCGAAGAAACTCTTGGAATCTCTCCCTTGACGAAATGAGGTGGTGCCACACAGTATTGGCTATGAGTCTACGGGGGTCACTAACATTTTGTCCAGTGCCCTTGAAAGCCTACCAGCTTCAACATTTTTTTTACTGAGCAGTCATTACTTGCGTTATTAGAGTGAACGAACGTCTCTGGAAGATCGACATAGTACACGTGCCTAATATGGTGTAGGGACCCCTCGAGCAAGCCCAAGTGCCGCAACACGACGTGGCATGGACTCGACTAATGTCTGAAGGGAACCGACACCACGAGTCCCGCAAGGCTGTCCATAAATCCGTAAGAGTACGAGGAGGTGGAGATCTCTTCTAAACAGCACGTTGCAAGACTTTCCAGATATGCTCAGTAATGTTCATGTGTGGGGAGTGTGGTAGCCAGCGGAAGTGTTTAAACTCAGAAGAGTGTTCCTGGAACCAATTCTGGACGTATAGGGTGTCGCATTGTCCTGCTGGAGTTGCCCAAGTCCGTCGGAATGCACCACGGACATGAGTGGGTGCAGGTGATCAGAGAGGATGCTTACATACGTGTCACATGTCAGAGTCGTATCTGCACGTGTCAGCGGTCCCGTATCACCTCAAATGCACACGCCCCACGCCACTGCAGAATCTCCACCAACCTGGTCCCCTGCTGCCACGCAGGGTCCATGGATTCGTGAGGTTGTCTCCATTCCACCACACATCCATCAGCTCGATACAGTTTGAAACGAGACGCGTCCGACCAGCCAGCACGTTTCCAGTCATCAGCCGACCAATGTCGATGTTGACGGGCCCAGGCGAGGCGTAAAGCTTTGTGTCGTGCAGTCATAAAGGGATCACAGTGAGCCTTTGGCTCCGAAAGGCCATGTTGATTACGCTACGCTGACACTTGTTGATGGCCCAGCTTTAAAATATGCAGCAATCGGCGGTAGTGTTGCACTTCTGACACGTTGAACAATTTTCTTCAGTCGTCGTTGGTCCCTTACTTGCAGGATCTTTCTCTGGCTGCAGCGATGTCTGAGATTTGATGTTTCACCAGATTCCTGATATTCATGGTACACTCGTGAAATGGTCGTATGGGGAAATCCCCACCTCATCGCTACCTCGGAGATGCTGTGTCCCACCGCTCGTGCGCTGGCTATAGCACCACGTTCAAACTCACATCTTGATAACCTGTCGCTGTAGCAGCAGTAACCGATTTAACGACAGCGCCAGACACTTGTTGTCTTATACAGGCTATGCCGACCGCAGCGCCTGTTTACATATCCCTGTATTTGAATACGCATGCCTATACCAGTTTCTATGGCTCAGTGTATTACGGACAGCCAGTCAGTTATTCATATGTTCCATTGACCTCATTCACAAATAAATGAATAAGATTAAAACTTATTTCCTGAGCTGTTACGAAGTACTTATTGAATGAATTGTGTGTAGTTCTTTTACTTCCAGACATTTATTGTTGTTATGGATCATCTATCGTTTAGCAGTTGCTGAAGGAAAGCATCAGTTGGCTGTTAGAAGCATTTCCCTGCCTGCCAGACGGTTTTGTTTCATTCATATTTTACTTTGTCCTATAACGCTGCAAATGAAGAATGTGTTAGTGTTAGTGTACTGCCCTGTATAACATTGTCACTGTATGAAATGACAGTCTTCCTGTAGATCTGCTTCAAGAGCTGGAGGATGGTTCATTTCTATTGGAAAAGGAACACAGTTATATCAAGAAACGAACTTGATACCGTAAGTGAACAGAAACACTTTCAAAAATCTGATACTGAATTAACAACACTTGACATCAACAAGAAATCAGTTATTTTACGTATGTCTTAATCACCCAGTGTTAGTGTGGACCCTTTCTTCAATGAAGTAACACAGGTTGTAGATTATGTCTCAATTACAAGAGCCGATAAACATATCGTTTTGGCGGAATGTTTGTCTTCAGTTCCAAATCTTTTCTAGTTACATGCCTGATATGCCATCGTATTTTAAATGACTAGTGATTATGTGTTGGAGGCCCATTTCAGGAATTATGCTGGTATATCTTGATAATGTGTATATCTCATTCACAGACTATGTCGGCATCCTTCGTGTACGACATTCAACCGGACTCTAGGTTATTGTACTCTCGAAAGCTTACCAGTCTCCTGTCGCTTTGTACGTCTCTCCAGTAGAACGTAGTTCGAGTTGAATTAATTGTGCGATCCTGCCTTGACGGATATGAAATGTGACGGCAATATTTTCTATGCATGAGAATTATTTCCGTATTCTTGTTAAGAAATTCCATTTGAATTCCATCTGAAATGAATTTAATTTTACAAGAATTTTTACAAGACAGGAGAGTAAAGTAATCATCGAAACATGGGTAGAGCTGAAAATGTAAGCAAGTCTGGAGGAAATAGGGAAAGAACTCCAGAGACCATCAGTTGAGACAGAACGAAAAACTAATAAACAGTAATTAAGCTCAGGAGTGGATATCCGCCGCGATGTGAGTTCAAAATACCGGTACACGAAATGTACACTATGTGATCAAAAGTGTCTGGACACCTGGCTAAAAATTACTTACAAGTTCATGGCGCCCTCCATGGGTTATGCTGGAATTCAGTATGATGTTGGTCCACCCTTAGCCCTGATGACAGCTTCCACTCTCGCAGGCCTACGTTCTATCAGGTGCTGGAATGTTTCCTGGAGAATGGCAGCCCATTCTTCGCGAAGTGCTGTACTGAGGAGAGGTATCGATGTCGGTAGGTGAGGGCTGGCACGAAGTCGGCGTTCCAAAACATACCAACGGTGTTCTGTAGGATTCATGTCAGAGCTCTGTGCAGGCCAGTCCATTATAGGGACGTTATTGTCGTGTAACCACTCCGCCACAGGCCGTGCATTATGAATAGGTGCTCGATCGTGTCGAAAGATGCAATCACCATTCCCGAATTTATCTTCAACAGCGGGAAGCAAGAAGGTGCTTAAAACATCAGTGTAGGCCTGTGCTGTGATAGTACCACAGGAAACAACAAGGGATGCCGGCCGCCTCCATGGAAAACACGACCACACCATAACGCCACAGCCTCTGAATTTTACTGTTGGCACTACTCACGCTGGCAGATGACGTTCAGCGGGTATTCGCCATGCTCACACCCTGCCATCGGATCGCCACATCGTGCACCGTGATTCGTCACTCCACACAACGTTTTTCCACTGTTCAATCGTGCAATGTTTACCCTCCTTACACTAAGTGGGGCGTCGTTTGGCATTTACCGGCGTAATGTGTGGCTTATGAGCAGGCGCTCCACCATGAAATCCAAGTTTACTCAGTTCCCGCCTGTCATAGTACTTGCAGTGCAGCCTGATGCAGTTTGGAAGTCCTGTGTGGTGGTCTGGATGGATGTCTGCCTATTACACAGCACGATCCTCTGTCAGTCAGCAGACGAGGTCGGCCTGTACGCTTTTGTGCTGTACGTGTGCCTTCACGTTTCCACTTCACTATCACACCGGAAACAGTGGACCTAGGGATGTTTAGGAGTGTGGAAATCTCGCGTACAGACGTATGACACAAGTGACACCCAATCACCAGACCACATTCAAAGTCCATGAGTTCCGCAGAGCGCCCCATTCTGCTCTCTCAAGATGTCTAATGACTACTGAGATCGCTGATATGGAGTACCTGGCAGTAGGTGGCAGCACAATGCAGATGTGAAAAACAATGCAATATGGAAAATGTATGTTTTTGTGGGTGTCCGGATCCTTTTGATGACATAGTATATCGTCCAATGTTTGGAAAGAAAGAGATCTTATAAACCTGTCAGAATCTCTTTCAATGTGTATATACACCTTCATAAACACACTGTAAACTGCATGATGGGGATATAAATTATATTAAATTTTACAAATCTTTCTGGTGTTTGGAATCCGTAGGACATTTTATGGACTGTGAATTTAAACATCGTGGCTTGTGGGATTGGAGCAGCACTGAAAACAATCGAGACTATCAACTTTTATTTATTATAAAGCGAATACACTGTAGTTCCTTACTTCAGCTGTACATAAGATGCTACGCTAGGCCACTATCCGTGTACAACCTTTGCTGAAGTACCTGCTGATCATCCTCGGCCCCATGCAGAACCTGTAAACAACGTAAGCATCAGCATTTACAATGACGAATATGTAGCAACTTTTCCCTTAATAAAACAACGGATATTGGTATGGATTTTAAAAGTCAAAACTGTAAAGTTCGGGCACATGTGTTGTTACTACCAAAGAAATTCTGTACCAGACAATTAAGCGACATTGGGGTCGCATCCATGATCACATCCATTTGAGTCTCCGCCGTGGCATCCAGACTCAACTTGTGAAGTAACGGGCGAGTTGCGGCGCCCTGGAAATATTCTATGGCCGGAGTTGGGGCGGCCGCACAGGATGCTCGTCAAAGCCGCGGCCCGGCAGCAGCCACGTGGTCCCAAACGTTAGCTTAGCTACCGCGTATGGTTCACAGCGGCCGGTCCAGCCGCGTGGCTGGGAATTTCTTGGCGACGCTCTGCACCGGGAGTGCCAAAGATGGCGCACTTCGTGAAACCTTAATGGCAGACATCTAACAGTTCGTATAGAAATTAATAGTAGCCAGATGAATCATGATACGTCAAAAAGAAACGTGTAAATTACTATTATTTGCACGTCGATTCTGACGGTGTGATCGGATTTTCAATATCTTTATTAGTTTGAAGTTTAGTACTGACCGTAAATTATACACGTAACACCCAGTAACGAATTTCCAAAATATAAATACTTCTTCCGAATTTGTCGATCGCCTTGTCTTTAGAATGGCATGAGTGTAAACCTAAATTGGTACGATTTACAGGCGTGTAACTTGAATAGTACATGAGTTATTGGAGGTCAAAGTGACCGATTACTATCGATCGCGTCAGGCCATAAGTACACCACAGTTACACAAATAAACGGTATCAGCATGTTTATAAATATATTTATTCACCTATGTCTTTGTTTATATCCGATATGTACTATTCATGAAGAAATTGCTTAAATATTTACTGTGGTTTAGAAAGCACAGAGACATTAGGCTACTGGCCTACCTTTTGTTGCTATTACTTTGATATATGTTTATTTAATTTGTTTATGTATCTAATAACGTGTGTTAGAGCGTGTTTATGGTCCAGCCGTAGGAATATTTATTTAATTTCAAGTTCTTAAATGTAAATCCAGTATTTCGCATGTGCTTAAATATGTGTGTGTGTGCGTTGGTTTGCAGACATGGCGCGTGCGCTCGTGGATGGGGAGACTGGATGGGGGCGTCGTCTCCGGAGAGGACACGGGGCAGCTGGTGAAGGGTGCGGCGCGAGGGACGGTCGCACGGGAGACGGCAGTTCGGAACAGGACGGCGACGGGCGCGTAGTCGTGGCAAAGACTGGGAGAGCGTGGAGCGGTCTGCGCGTGGTCGCGAGAGACAGATATATTCCGTAGTGCCCACTTGTGCACTTGTGAGATTTCCGTGGCTTCTACAGTGGAGACGTAGCGTGCGTTCAGAAGTGAATATCTCGCGAGCTATGCCGTTGTTCGTAACTAATTACGTGCAGTAGGAATCTATTGTTTCCCTGTTATTCAACTTATATTTTATTTAATTGCTGCACCAACGACACCAATAAGTCTTTTGCAGAAATATACCGCATTCTCAAAAGTACTTCTACTATCGTACTCCTCATTTAAAGTCGTTAAGATAGTACCTGCAGATTTTATTTAATTGCAATCTTTCATTTATAAATTTATATGTTACTTTCATAATTCGCAATTACCGAGTGATAGAAACCTTCGACCATTCGATTCATGTGTGTATTCTTGTAGTATACTGTAGACTCAGCAGTATGTGGCAAGCAATGCGGCAACTACGTATCCCAGCCCCCAGACAACGAAACCGGCCAAAACTTTTAATATTTCAACTCTGAGTCGGAGGGCGCGTAGTTGAGGGCCACCAACATCATTTCATTTCATGCTGTGGGCATGTTTCCCTGAAACAGAGCCGATTTACCACTTTTTTTTTATTCATCAGTCTTCTTACTGGTTTAATGCGGCCCGCCACGAATTGCTCTCCTGTGCTAACCTCTTCATCTCAGAGTAGCACTTGCAACCTACATCCTCAATAATTTGCTGGATGTATTTCAATCTCAGTTCTCCTCTACAGTTTTTGTCCTCTAGTACCGTGGAAGTCATTCCCTTATATCTTAACAGATGCCCTCTCGTCCTGTCCCTTTTTCTTCTCAGTGTTTTCCACATATTCCTTTCCTCTCCGATTCTGTGCACAACCTTCTCGTTCCTTATCTTATCACTGCACCTAATTTTCAACACTCGCCTGTAGCACCACGTCGCAAATGCTTCGATTCTGTTCTGTTCCGGTTTTCCCACAGCCCATGTTTCACTACCATACAACGCTGTGCTCCTAACGTAAATTCTCAGAAATTTCTTCCTCGAATTAAGGCCTATGTTTGGTTCTAGTAGACTTCTCTTGGTCAGGAATGCCCTTTCTGCCAGTGTTAATCTGCTTTTGATGTCCTCCTTGCTCCGTACGTCATTGGTTAGTTTGCTGCCTAGGTAGCAGAATTCCTTAATTTCATTTACTTTGTGACCATCAATCCTGGTGTTAAGTTTCTCGCTGTTCTCATTTCTGCTACTTCTCGCTACATTTGTCTTTCTTCGACTTACTTTCAATCCATATTCTGTACTCATTAGACTGCTCATTCCAATCAACAGATCCTGTAATTTTTCTTCACTTTCACTCAGGATAGCAACGTCATCAGCGAATCGCATCATTGATACCCATTCACCGTAATCCTAATCCTGAACCTTTCTCTTATTTCCATCATGTCTTCTTTGATATACAGTTGGGATGAAAGACTACATCCATGTCTTACACCCTTTTTAATCCAAGCACTTCGTTCTTGGTCGTCGGCTCTTATTATTCCCTCTTGGCACTTGGCACTGTTGTATATTACCCTTCTCTCCCGCCGGTTCTAGGTGCTCCAGTCCGGAACCGCGCTGCTGCTACGGTCGCAGGTTAGAATCCTGCCTCGGGCATGGATGTGTGTGATGTCCTTAGGTTAGTTAGGTTTAAGTGGTTCTACGTCTAGGGTACTGATGACATCCGATGTTAAGTCCCTTAAGGCTTAGAGCAGTTTGAACCTTCTCTCATTTTCCTCAGAATTTCGAACATCTTACATCCGTATCGACAAATCCTACGAAAATATCTTGATTTTTCTTTAGTCTTGCTTCCATTATCAACCGCCACGTCAAAAGTGCCTCTCTGGTGCCTTTACCTTTCCTAAAGCCAAACTGATTGTCATCTAACACATTCTCAATTTTCTTTTCCATTCTCCTGCATGTTATTCTTGTCAGCAACATAGGATGCATGAGCTGTCAAAATGATTGTGCTACAATTCTCATATTTGCTAGATCTTGCATTTTGCAGAATTGTGTGAGTGATATTTTTCCAAACTGGGAAGGGGCAGTTGAGCTTGAGAATGTGATTAAATAACTGACGAAATGTTAACATTGTAGGAGTTTGAGTGTAGAATATCAGAAGTCTGAATGTGGTAGGGATGTTGGAAAGTCTAAAACTACAAATGCAAAGGCTCAGTCTAGACGTAGTGGAGGTCAATGAAGTGAGATGGAGAGAAGATGTCTCCTGGTCAGACGAATGAAGGCTACTATTAACACTAGCATAAAATTGTGTAGGCAGAAAGTAAGATACTGCACGCAGTTGAATGCTGGGATCTGTTGGAATTACGTTTTCGTGGAGATACATTGAGTCTCGAGGATAGAAGCCGAGACAATGAATTAAAATTTATGCCACGGCTGGGACTTGAACCGCGGTTTCCCACATGAGGTACGGGCAGTATTTCTCCGTTATATACAAAGCTGGGGTGCTACTTCAATATCGGAGAGCCTCAGCAATACCGACGACTTAAGGAAGGGAAAATTAAAATGGACTGAAGTTTGTGTTAGGGAGGGCATTGAACTATGGTTAACTGTGCACCTGGAGTAGCCACCATCGACGTGAGTAACACATCTGCATAGTAAGCTGGAGATCTGGATTCAAGTCCCGGCTTTAGCAAAAATTTTAATTCATTACTTCAGCTTCTGTCTTTATCAGTGGTAGGAGTTTCACAATAGGCTCGATACTAATAGAACATCAGCGACAGTTATTAGGGTATACATGCTAACATCACATGCAGAAGATGAAGATATAGAAAGAGTAAATGAAAATATTGAATAGGTAATGCAGTGTGTAAACGCGCTCAAAATATAATAATTAAGGGCGACTGAGAAGCAAGTGGAACCGTAGAAATATACGAGAGATTGACGAGAAAATGTTGGTTCAGTAGTAGGAATGAAAGACTAGAAAGACTAATTGAATTCTGCAATAGATTTCAGATAATAATACCTGGAACACTGTTCAAAAATAACGAGCGGATATTCTTGGAAAATATCCAGACGCACAGATGAGACAGCATTTCGAAATCAGATACTGGATTGCAAGATGTACCGAGGAGAAGATGTAGACTTAGAACACAAATCCGTAAGGATGAAGAATAGTCTGACTTTACGAGAATCGTCCAGAAGATCCAACGAGGAAAAAGGTGGAATACTGAAGCAATGACTAATGATTAGGACTCTAAGGTTGCAAATATTTCGATAATGAATACCAGAATAAGCCGCTCAGTTGAAGAGGAACTGGCCTCTCTAGAAGGGGCAATCACAGAAGTGATTGGTTCTTCTAGAGACTGATAAAGGTACAAGGAAGGTAATACTAAGAAATCTCGAGTGACAGAAGAAATACTACATCAGATCGAGGAATGAAAGAAAGAATATAAACACTCAGGAAATGACAGGAATACAGCAGTGAAAGTCACTTGGTAATGAAATAAGCAGGAAATGCATGGATACCAAGACGAAGTGGATGCATGAGAAATGGAAAGAAGTCGAAAAAGAACTTGTCGTCGAAAAGACTGATTCATCATTTTGAAAGACAAATACAAACGCAGATGGAATTAAAAGGAAAGGCGTCAACACTAACACAGCAGGAAGAATTCCACGGTGAAATGCCGAGGAGTTAGCGGACAGGTAGAAATACTGCGTAAAGGCTCCTGTGCAGAAGTGTACATGTCTCATGATGTGATAGAAAAAATGGAAGTCGATGTGGAACACGTGAACCCATCTTCTCTAGAACCTGTCGTCTAGGGGTAGCAACTTTGACTAGTAGTCGTCTTCGATTGCTTGTTCAAATCCAGCCGCTATATAAATTTCGCTTAGAAATCATCAGCAAAGTTGGCCGAAGACTTCTGGCATAACAAGTCACCCTCACTCAGCCAATGGCCTTGTCAAAACTGACGGAGTAGCGGACAGAGATTCAGGGCAATCGCTTGCCCATTGGGTGGGAAAATGCCCCCCAAAAAGGCGGAACCATTGGCGATGATCAACAGCATGAGGAATCAGAAAGCAATGGAAACCATTGGGCAAAAGACGCATGATGTATATCTGCAGGACATGTGACTTTTAACTGCAAAAGTCTCATCATGACCTCTCCATTGGCGCCATGATTCTGAACTAGTCCACCGATCGGACCTCTAGGAGGGGACTGCCAAGGGGTAGGTCACCACAAGGGAAAAAAAAGATAAAATCAACGAACGAGTAAGAACTCTGAATGGGTCACAGGGGTGAAACGGAAATGAGGTAAGGATTTCTGGTCAGGTGAATACATGATAATAGAACAACAGCAGAATACTGTGTAAAGGGAGAAGGATTATGCGTAAATAAGAAAGTAGGGCAGGAAGTGAGCTACTGTGAACTGTTCGGTGATAGGGTTGTTCTCATCCGTTTTGACAGCAAATCAGTATCGACAGCGATAGTTTATGTATAAATACCTACGTCGCAATCGAAAAATGAGTATACAGTGGCTGTATAATTATAAGGATATTGAAGGAGTAATTCAGTATGTAAAGGGAGATGAAAGTATAAGAAACATAGGGGATTGGAATATGTTTGTAGGGGAAGGAGTACAGGAAAGGTTTACTAGCGAATATAGGATAGACAGTAAGAATGAGAGAGGGGAAAGACTAATTGAGATCTGCAATAAATTTCAGACGGTGACAGCGAATACTCTTTTCAACGTTCACAAGAGGAGGAGGTGCACTTGGAAAAGATCCAGATACATGAAAAGATTCCAGCTGTATTACATCATGGTCGGACAGAGATTCCAAAATCAAACTGAATTGTGAGTCATACCCAGGAGCAGATATGGACTTATATCATAATTTAGTAACAGTGAAGAGTCGACAGAGGTTTAGGAGACTCGTACAGAAGAGTCTGAGCGGGATATGATACACTCAGGAGTGATGACACTCGTCTGAAGTTCGCTAAGGAGGCGGGTACTGCGATAAGGAACATTACAGCACGCAGTTCAGTTGAAGAGGAGTGGACATCTTTAAAAACGGCAATCTCACATGTTGCACAGTCAGAGAAAGGTACAAGGAAGGTAACTACGGTGAAACCTTGGGTAACAGAAGAAATAATTCGATTGACAAACGAAACGAGGAAGTACAAAGCTGTTCATGGAAAGACAGGAATCCATACATACTTAAAAAATGGACGTACATATATATGTATGTTCCACATACCCACCAAAAATAGTGGACCGATGCCAACCAAACTTTGCACACATGCAAGGTATTGCCTTGAGATAATCTCTGTAGGGCTAAGAAACACCTACCTGTCAAAGAGATACGCGTGAAAAAGAAGTGTAGCTCGTTATGCGCGAATATCCATTCTTTATTCACCAGTATTTCAGAATGAGAACAGTTAACGACTTCGAAGAAACATGACACATAATTTCAAACCTTTCTCAAACATTTTCTCGCTGTAATGATGAAAGTAAAACGTTGGTAGCTTACTACATTTTCCCTATTCACGCTGAAAAAGTGCCACCTGAATCATGACGTTTCAACCTAAGTAATTGCTTACTACTACCGCTATTCGCAACACACGTCCCAAATAATAAACACGCATGCTGTTGAAAGTACCTACAAAAATGTATAATTTAGGACACGCCGTTGAGGAGATATGACGTCAAATACAAAGATGAGTTACAAACTGTCGCATCATGCACGACATTTTAATTTATTATTTTTATCCTATTAACTCTACTCGCAACACATTTCGCAGACAGTATGTACATATGTCACCGAATATAAGTACAGAAATACACCGCCGAAAGAAAAAAAGAAATCGCGCCACCAAGAAACAGTTGTGCGACATAAACGAAAGTTGGTTCAAATGGCTCTGAGCACTATGGGACCTAACATCTCAGATCATGAGTCCCCTAGACTTAAAACTACTTAAAGCTAACTAACCTAAGGACACCACACATATACATGCCCGAGGCAGGATTCGAACCTGCGAGCGTAGCGGTCGCGTGGTTCCAGACTGAAGCGCCTAGAACCGCTCGTCCACAACGGCCGGCTAAACGGAAGTTGGTAGCAGTGCTTAGACATCTGAACAATGACGTCTATTCGGATTTCGGACCGAACGAGATGGCATATTGGTTAGCACACTGGACTCGCATTCGGGAGGACGACGGTTCAAACCCGCGTCCAGCCATCCTGATTCAGCTTTCCCATGATTTCCCTAAATCGCGTCAGACAGATACTGAGATGGTTCCCTTGAAAGAGCATGGCCAACTTCCTTCCCATCCTTCCTTAATCCGATGGGACCGATGACCTCGCTGTTTCGTCCCGTCCCCGAAATTAACCAACCAATCGGATCTCGAGCCAGTCGCATTAGAGTGGCACTAATAGCGTCACTATGAGGCTTCGAATCAAGTTTCCTTTAAATACACGCCGTGACGGTCGTGAGTGTTAGTTACCTTTGATATTGGACGTGGTGAGTAGTGTTAGTCAAGAATGCCTTTGACAGAAAAAAAAAAAGCCCAGTTGAGGACCAGCACCCAACTTGTGTGTGTGCTAGACATTCTGGATCTATACCTGGAGCTACGATCTGCGGTGCGATTTCTTATGACTGCAGGAGAACTCTCGTGGTTATGCCGAGTACGTTGACTGCAAAACCGCGTGTCAGTCTCGTGATTCGAACTGTTGTGTGGCCATTCATAAACAGCTCTCCAGGGGGTGTTTTCCAACAAGATAACGCTCACCCATGTACATGTTCTATAGAGTGTCAGCATGTTTCCTTGGCCTTCTTGATCGCCAGATCTGTCTCCAATCGAATATATATGGGACATCATTGGACAAGTACACCAGCGTCATCCACAAACAGCATTGACCCTCCCTGCATTGACTGACCAAGTGCTACAGACATGGAATTCCATCCCACAAACTGACATCCAGAACCTGTGCAATACAATACATGCACGTCTGCATGCTTACGTTCGACATCCTAGGGGCTTACACCAGTTAATTTGTATGCCAGCGTTTCAGCATTTCACATTTCCAATTGCTTTCCTCGCACCTATATCGAACTGTGATACTGCAAAGTTAATGATTTAAATATTTCCTCTAAGGAAAATTATGCCCAAGATTTCATATCTCTACATTAATTATTTTGTGCTGCTGCGACTTTTTCCCGTCAGTTCAGAAGACACGACGTCACAAACATTGAGCTGTGGGAAAATAAAACAGCAGAGCGAATTTCACTAGACATACAGGTGAAATACGTCTGCAAATACATGTGGAAAATTTTAAATATACGTGAAACATATTTGACTTGCATGTACGTGAGCAAAGACAATGGTGGAAAGTTTATCTTAAAACCCTGCAACTATTGCTATCAAATGTGATACACTTATTAGTTACTCTCTCCATAATAAAAACTGTGGCGGTGTGAGCCAGCAGCATCCTGCTGAGGTGGCTGTGATAGTGGGGAGAGAGAAAGGGGCAGGAGAAGACAGGTAGACTGAGTGTGTGAGGAGATGGACTAAAACGAGGGAAACGACACACAATAATAAGAGAAGGGAATAGACAAAGAGGAGGGGACGAGAAGATGGAGAAAGAAAAGAGGAAGAGATGTACCTAGACAGGGGAGAGGAAGAGACACACAGAGAGAGGGGGGGGGGAGACAATGGTCAGGGAAATGGAGAAGAGAAGAGGGATAGAAGGAGGGGAGAGGAGGAAATAGAGAAAGGAAAGAGGAGGAGAAAGAGTATATAGAGGAGAAAATGAACAGAACAGCGAAAGAGGGGATGAGGAAATGGACAGGATAAGGAAAGAGGAGGAAATGGAGAGAGAACAGAGGGAAGAGGAGATGAACAGTGAAAGAAGAGTTGGAAGAGATCGACATGGAGAAGGGAGGAGAAGATAGACAGAGTGAGGGATGGTTGGCAGAGAAACAGGGCAGGAGGAGATGGACAAAGAGAAGTGAAGGAGGAGATGGAATTAAGTGGAGGGAGGTGGACATGAAGGAGCAGATGGACAGGAAGGACTAGCAAATGAACGGAGAGGGGGGAGAGCAGATAAACTGGGACAGGGGTAGCAGGAGCGGACAGAGGAGATAGAAAGAGAGGGAGAGAGAGGGCGGGGGTAGAGGAGATGGAGAAAGAGGAACAAGAAGAAGATGGACTAATAGAAGACTGGAAAAATTCAGTTCTATTTGGTTCAATATTTTACTACGAATTTCAGACCTGTTATCTGGAAACTCTAAACAGGTCGTACATATTCATTAATCATGGTGACGTACAATGTTTTATGTATGTTAACTGCAACGATTGGTAGTATCAATGTAGAAATAAAACCGAACAGTTGAAAAATAAGAATCAATTTAAAAAATAACATAAAATAAAGGGACTTAACTGAAGTTCCAAGTGAATAACTTTCACCTTACATTACTAGATATGTTACTGGCAGACTCAGAACAACTCGAGGTTTACCGACTAACTACTACACGTACTTCCCAACATATTGTTGCTACACTATTCTACATCACCCACACTCGGCAATCCTCGAATCTGCGCATACCGATGTGGTTGACCGTAGAATTCTTTCGTTTCGTTTTTATTTTTTCTTATTTGTTCATATATATATATACGTCTCTGTTAATGAAATGTATATGTGCCTATCATTACCTATAATTAAGGAATCGCTTCTTTGACCTGTTGACATTATTTTGATACTCAGAGGGTCCACTTGATCTTATAGACCGAAAATTAAGCAGTTGCCTTTTAAATATCTGATGTGCCATCATATTGACTTTAGTCCACAAGTGTTGGTCACCCACGATTGTTTGCAGATCGCAGTCTAATTGTTTGCTGCCTCTCTCTCTACCTGAAAAAGGGGCATCTCAGAACGACATGCTTAGCCGAACCTTCACCTCACATTGGTGCGTTACCACATCCTATTCGACAAAGATGTGTGGGATATGGACCGTGACCTGTTAATAGGTGTGAGGGGCACCCACTTGCCTTTCTCATACTGTGGCATCAAGCAGTCAGGCCTGCAAGATGAGTGGTTTGCCAAGCGAGTGGAATCTTCCTTAATTTATCGAGCAACATGAATTCTCGTATCTTACTATTTAGTTACAAATTATCCTCCTGTATGAATAATACGCAACGGAAACACGCATCTGACTATCAGTGATTTATAGAACTCTGACTGTACACTACGCACTGGCAATACCACATTTACCTTTTGTCTTTGATTTAACGGCTTTTATATAAATTCGGGACATTACAATAACATACAATTTAATGAAAAAAGGCCACCAATCTCTTTCTTTTCACTATTTGATTTATTCCTAAACACACAAATTCTACAACCTACAACAAAATCACATGAGAAATTCCGCCCAGTGGGCATGGCTTTACGTTAGTGAATCTCTATACTATGGTCTCGTAATCTATTTACCGCAACAGTGCACTCCCTGGATCGGATGGTGGATCTTTTATTATACCTCACACTTCGCCTCTCACAATAATCCTCACGAAACTTTCCTCCAGATCGAGCGATACAGAAGGAACAGGCATACCCACAAATCTTTCGAAACTACCTTGCTACTCCCATGCAAAACACACATACCCAAATTACAAGACATACACAACACAACAATATGAAATATTACACAAAGAACGGTTACAACTTCATCACTTTCCGCTTTCCCACTTCAATCAATATTTATCCCAGTTTCACACGACACTGCCCCACTTTGTAATTCTACTTTCCTACTGTGAACTCTGGAGATAAACGCACGTCTTCCTGTGCAATGCAAGCCAAGTGGCGTTGCTGGAAAAACGGCCGACTCACCTTGATTCTCTCTCAGAGTTTAAATTTAGCGTCACACGGAATGATATTTCTTAAATACTTCAACTTATGATACACACGCTATTTCTTAAATATTTCAGCTTATTGTACACACGCTATTAATTCTTAAATATTTCAGCTTAATGTACACACGCTATTAATTCTTAAATATTTCAGCTTAAGCTCACGGAAGTATCTCAACTTATAACTACACGTGGGCTCTTTGTGACCGTTGGTTTACTACAATCCCCTTAAAATTACCTGCCTCACTTTGTAATTTTCCCCACAAAAGGTCCTGTGAAAGAGAAATTATTAATTCTAACTACTCTTAAATATTCCACATCCATACCATGCCTCCACTCTTTCATCACGGAGCACAACAAAAAAAACAGGTCTTTACAGCAGAAGGTTCAGCGGCAGAGTGCTGAAACATGGCCGTATTCTGATTCTCTCGCACCTCTCTCGAAGTGGGAGAAGCACCTTGCTACCTTATTGGTCAGCCACATTTCAGACGCTCAAAGCTCTGGTAACTTCCATCTCTTTGGTCTCACCAAAGGTAGCCAAAGGATCGACTCAAAGATGATCATATATTCCGATTCACTATCTGTGGTTAGCAGACGACCATACATTCATTCCTTTCACAGATCTCACCAAACTGGATGTAGGGATTTATTTTGAGGAAGTGCACATGTGATCAATTAAATAAATAAATTGTCATTCTTTCCCACACTGGTATCCGGCTTCGCTGTATTAATTGAAATTGAGTTACTTTTACACAAAAAATGTGTTGTTCTGACAAGAATTTCGTACCTATTTTCAATGTTGGGCGGTACTGTACCCTTTCACCACCGGCTACCCATGCAGAAAAAAATGGCACGGTACTATCCTTGCAATGCGAGGGTAGTTCCGAACATTTTTTTAAGAAAACTGTATTCGAACAAACGTAGCAAGTCATCAAAGTAACCAGGAGGAGACCTTAGCCCCTGGTGACCTCAAATTGACGACCAAATGTTGTTACTTTACCAAATTGGCAGTTGTTGCATTATTGTACTCTCCACAATCCGGAGTAACGTACACATACTAATTTACAACAATCTACATGACAAATAAAACATCACATCATAGAAATGAAAAAATAATCTTGAGATAAAATTTTGCTTTAGTTACTGGGATCTTCGTTATTTTTATGAGTAATCCAAATTTCAGTAATTCTAAAACAAATAAAAAATACTTTCTCTGTTGTCACACATATGGACGACAAGAACTTGCATTTCGACTAGCCTTCGTTACACTTTAATGTGAAATGTCACCACTGTGATAATAAAAATAAGTGGCTTCAGTCAAAACACCAACAAGATTATTACTATGGACGACATCAAAATACATCAGTTAATTCCGATATTTGTTGTGCAATGCAAACTCTTGTCCCCTGTGACAATCTTACTGATCAATGCTACATGAACCGCTACGTTAGTATTACGCCACTGGCTTATAATTAGAGCATCATTGTACTAAATATTCTAATAAACATGCTACGTGAACTTGATAACCCAGAACAGACAAAAAACAAACTAACTATTCTGAACACAAATGTTGATGAAATACAATTAACTCATGAAATTTTAAATACCTCACCGTCCAAACACAGAACAAGATTATTACTATGGACGACATCAAAATACATCAGTTAATTCCGATATTTTGTTGTGCAATGCAAACTCTTGTCCCCTGTGACAACCTTACTGACCAATGCAACAAGAGCCGCTACGTTAGTATTACGCCACTGGCTTATAATTAGAGCATCATTGTACCAAATATTCTAATAAACATGCTACGTGAACTTGATAACCCAGAACAGACAAAAAACAAACACTAACTATTCTAAACACAAATGTTGATGAAATACAATTACACTTGCTGTCCCTTCAGGAATGAAACACATAAAAAAAAACATTTACACATTTACAAATACATTATTCCCTATCTTGCGAGTCACACGGAAACCTTTCATTCTGTGATTTTCTTGGGGTCAAAAAGTTGCTGATAGTTTTCCTAGAACCACTGTCTCGGTGTCAAAGCTCTCCCATGGTTACCCGGACGAAAGTCTTTGAGTCACTCAAATCGGCATTTTGAACACGCACTGGACGGTAAACTGTATCTCACATTAAACACAAATGTCATAGTCACTGTCAGAGTACCATCCACACGAATCTGTTCGTCCAAAAAAATGGCCCTACAACTACTATTACCCACGGTTCTGTCCTTTCAGTTCATGGTGTAATTAAAAGTCGTAAGTTTCAACAAACAGCACTTATTCCCGCACCAGTTCAAGGAATGTCTCCTACTACAGACGCAAATGTCAATGTCCCACTCTAGTTTCTTGCCTTCATACAATAATTGTTCACCAAACGACAACTGTCCTCTAAGTATACCAAGTGTCCCACATGCAATTCACAAAGTACACTTAACAAGTCACTGCCAAAAGTTTATGGATCCCACCATTCAGTGGTCAAGACAAAACAAAACGATCGTCCTGTCTGCTAAAGACAAAATCTTTTCCACCACTCACAACGTGGAAACACCAGTCCTTCACTTTCCACATTATGTAAAGTCGCAGTCGTCCTGTTTCACGGCTCCACAGTCCAGTACTAGTTATTAGCTGCTGGTAAAAAAAATGCTCGCCGGGCTCTGCCGCACCTCGTCCATTCTGCAGTAGCGCCGCTGCGCGCGCCGTTGAGCAGAAGAAACCACCCGCTGTTGCCTCCGCGGGATACCTTCCCCAGTCGTAAGGGTGGCGGAACTCATGAATGGCCAGTGGTACGTGCGTGTCGCCCCAGGCCGTTGACCTGCTGTAGCGGGCGCGTGGAGTGTACCCCGTCCGACAGTGGAGTGGGGAGCGCCGCGGCTCTGTCGCCTGTCGCCATGGCATCGTCAGCTCGGCCCGCTAGCGGTATGGGCGTTACGACACCCAATCAGTTAGCCTTCCGTGCATCTCGCAACATTACAGACAAAAGGAAATTCTTACATTAAAATTATACACCCTAGTTTTCTACACATACAACATCAACATTTATCTCTTTTCTATAGACAGCCCACACTCGTTCTATTCATTATACCCGTCGTCCCTCATACAAAACATGAAAGTGTAAAAAAAAACAAAAGGAATAATAAACAATCTATACAGCTCATAATTACAATATCAAATAGTAGGCTACTCTAACATCCTATCACAGTGAAAGTATTAGAAACTTTATCCTAAAACTACAATATACAATGAACTTTTGTGCTTGTGACACACCGAAATTAATACCCCTTGAAAGTGTTCTAACAAAAAAATAAGAATAATCTACATAGCTCACAATTACCTACCACTGGTTATTAAATATTAAACTACTTTAACATCCTAACACAACAAACATTTTTAGAAACTGATGACTCTAAATCTACAACATACAATGCACCTTTGTGCTTGTGACAGATTCAAATTAATACCACTTGAAAGTGTTCTAACAAAAAAAAATAAGAAATAATCTATACCGCTCACAATTACCTACCACAGGTTATTAAATATTAAACTACTTTAACATCCTAACACAATAAACATTTTAGAAACTGTTGACTCTAAATCTACAACATACAATGCACCTTTGTGCTTGTGACAGATTGAAATTAGTATCTCTTTATACATTTTACATTTTATTATATATAACAACATTTCTAGGACATGTATGAACCATCCACATGATGTCACATCCTGACCTGCCATCGAGGTTCATCCAAATCAAACAATACACAATAATGTTTTAGTTACAGATCGGTAGCATCCCCTTTACAGGAGTGGGCGCATTGATCACACTACTCTACGACTCTCACTCACCAGACATCACATTTTCCTTCTCATTCAATCCATTAATACACTAACAGAATAGGTCTAGAAGTCAGTTAACCTTAACACCACCACACTCACGACAACATACCATACCTTTGCTCCCTTATACTTATAACACCACCACACTCACGACAACATACCATACCTTTGCTCCCTTATACTCAACCACATAACACATGAAGCTGTTCCGGAGATAGCTTTCCAGTCTCCGAATTCGTCCTTTCACTCTGGCACCTCTCTCCATCGGCTTACCTCCGCATTCACTTCATGCTAAATATCAACTTAGAATTGCGACATTTCATCTAAGAAACAAAAATACACAAATTATTCAACCTGCAAAATAACTGTACACATTCTTGGTACCGTTTTGATTAGTTATCCTGGTACCAGGCTTCAACAACAACAACAATAAATATTATTTTTGCCAAATCGCAAATGTTATGCTAAGAATTAGATCTTACACTTATATTACATCTTACGTCAGTGTTCCACAACGTTCACCATCTGGATCTCATACTCCCTTTATGTCCTTTCACATTGTGCAGTTGTCCTCATCTCTTCATTCGTATTTCGGCTCTCCGTCTGTCCATTACTCCATCATTTCCTGGTCTTCCTTCGCCATTCGCATCAATCTCTATTGCAGCATACACAGGTCTCTCTGTAACATACATCTAAGACATCTCCACATTATTCAATTCTACTCACCTTTATTTACCACTGTTTCATCACGTCGAATCTCTATCTATTAATCACACTGCTTCACGTCGCTTCTTCCCTTACCTATCACCTTTATCCACTACTATTTATCACGTCGCTTCTCTATCTACCATCTTTATTCCCTCATAAATCATCACGTCGTTTCTGCTTGATCCTTATTCATACGACAAAAAATACGTACATACACCACTCTGTCGACTCCTGTTCATGACTCATTTGACTAGTCTATTCCGTCATACTTCCTGACATCCCGCCTGAAAATTCTTATGTTCGATTTGACCCTGCACAACGTTACACACCAGAAATAAATACTGACTATCTACCATAAATTGCCTACTTTAGATCTATTCTTAACTTTTCCATAATTTGATGTTAGAAATGTGATGAAGCCCACGAGATTGTTTTCCCTTGATCGTCTCTATTGTGACAATGATTGTCCTGTCGTGAACGCAATGACTGCCTATCCTCTCTTCGCCCGTCATTTTGATTTTCCTTTCTTCTTCCATCTCTGTCCCATCTTCTATTTTCCCGGTTTGACGGTCGATATTCCCATGAATTCTGCCCCCTACTTCCTCGCCATCTTCCATTCCCGTCATTCCTCTGATTCCATGCTCTCCTGCCATTCTGATAGTTTCTGCGGTTCCTATCCTCGACTCTGTCTGACCTATGAGTCGTGTCTCCGTTCACGATGTTCCTCTCATTACCCAGTTCCTGTAACAAGTGCTGAAATGACGCAGAATCGTCTAAGCCTCTGCCTGCTATCGCTATATCTCTGCGCAATCTCACTGGCAACTTCGTCATACAGATCCTAATGAGCTCCCCAGGTTCGTATGGCACATCCAAATATCTATTTCGTCTCAGCATTTCCTGATAGCACGCCACTGGATCTCTTATACTACCTTCGTTACAATTTGGCATCATCAATATGCTTTGCTTAACCTGGTCCTGCTTACTTTTCGACCAGAATTCATTTAAAAACTTGTCACAAAATATCTTGTAGCTACTACAGTCATTAATAACTTCCTGCATTTTCGCTCTAGCCTCGTCCCTCAAATGGTTGCACACAAACTTCATTTTGAGGAGCGGTCCCCACGATGCAGGTAATGAATCTTGAAATTGAGACAGCCACAGACATGGATGTTGGTAGTCATCAGGATCCGGAAAACAAGTGAACTTTTGTACCGACACGAAGTGCCTCCTACATTCTTCTTCCGCATTTATGTTTTCTGACCTTGGGCTATACCCAGTTGGATTTGCCACCTGTTTTATCCGACATAACCGTTCTTCTAACTCTCTGAGTTCGTCTTTCTCTTTCTGCCTATTTCCTTTTTTTGAATTTATCTTAGTCTCCCTCTGCAATCTACCTGGTGGTGTGTCACCTCCGCTACTGCATGCTAATCGCAACTGTGTTAGCTCTTCCCTATGTTTCCTATTTATTTCTAATTGCGCCTCTTTAAACTGTAATAGTGATTGTATCTCTTCCTGCTCGGCATAAACCTCTCGCTGCGTACTGTCAGAGCCTGTCTCGCCTCTTACACTGACCTTTTCTACCTCTGCACTAATTGTATTCATTCTGACCACTACCTCCGCAACTTCATCCCTGTATTTATTTAGCGCCACTTCCTGCTGGGTGACTTGAGCTTCCACGCTGTCTAATGCCCCTTGTTTATCCGCAAGTAAGTCCTTCACTACCTCTTTGATTCGCTCATCTGGCAACACGTCCCTACGTTCTGTGATATCCCTCTCTATTGCAATTATTCGTACCCCCAAATTATTGGTTTTTTCTTTCACGGCGTCACATACTTGCTTCAACGCACCCAGATTCTTCTCCCCCTCATCTAACCGATTATTAACTGCGGACAGACGCTCATCGATAACTGAGAGTAGCTTCCTCATTGCCTCTTTATTTCCCTTATCAATTGCCTCCAATCTTTCCTTATTTGCTTCCAATCTCTCCTTAGTCTCCCTATCTCTCTCCTTAGCCTCCCTATTCATCGCTTGTAAAAACTGCAGTATCACATCGTTATTTCCTACTTTCGACGCGCTCACCTCGTTAGCCTGAGAAACCGTAGCTTCGCTAAGGGTAGCTGCACTTTCACCGCACACCTGGCCTAGTCTCGGCTCGCCCGCGTCGTCGGGAAAAGCCCGCGTTTGTGGACAAAGCCCGCCGCATAAAGGATCCCCTTGCAGCGGTCCACTGAACAATACAGCCCCTTCGGAATGTTTGTCTTTCTCGCTCATTAACTCATGGTCAACAGTTACTTCCTGCTGCACTGCTACGTCCACCCCAGAATCGCTATTCTCCATGGTGGCTACACTTTTCGACTGCGACCTAGTTACTACGGACATTACGCAAAAAAAATTATGAAACGATCTTCCAGCCTTGTGCAATATAGCAATTAATTACATAAAATAAAATAAAAGATCCTCACCAATCCAGAAAGAATTTGCAAACAGAAAAAATTTTACTTCTTAGCGCTATCACAATACATTCCATAAAAAAAATCTTAACAGCAAACCCTAACAACAAAATATCCTAACAAAAACGATCCTGGCAAAGGAATCCTGGCAACAAATTAAATATCCTGGTAACAAAATTATCGTGGCAAAAAACGGAATCCTGGCAACAAATTAAATATCCTGGTAACAAAATTATCGTGGCAAAAAACGGAATCCTGGCAACAAATTAAATATCCTGGTAACAAAATTATCGTGCCAAAAAACGGAATCCTGGCAGGGTCGAAATTATGAGAGGCACCCACTTGCCTTTCTCATACTGTGGCATCAAGCAGTCAGGCCTGCAAGATGAGTGGTTTGCCAAGCGAGTGGAATCTTCCTTAATTTATCGAGCAACATGAATTCTCGTATCTTACTATTTAGTTACAAATTATCCTCCTGTATGAATAATACGCAACGGAAACACGCATCTGACTATCAGTGATTTATAGAACTCTGACTGTACACTACGCACTGGCAATACCACATTTACCTTTTGTCTTTGATTTAACGGCTTTTATATAAATTCGGGACATTACAATAACATACAATTTAATGAAAAAAGGCCACCAATCTCTTTCTTTTCACTATTTGATTTATTCCTAAACACACAAATTCTACAACCTACAACAAAATCACATGAGAAATTCCGCCCAGTGGGCATGGCTTTACGTTAGTGAATCTCTATACTATGGTCTCGTAATCTATTTACCGCAACAGTGCACTCCCTGGATCGGATGGTGGATCTTTTATTATACCTCACACTTCGCCTCTCACAATAATCCTCACGAAACTTTCCTCCAGATCGAGCGATACAGAAGGAACAGGCATACCCACAAATCTTTCGAAACTACCTTGCTACTCCCATGCAAAACACACATACCCAAATTACAAGACATACACAACACAACAATATGAAATATTACACAAAGAACGGTTACAACTTCATCACTTTCCGCTTTCCCACTTCAATCAATATTTATCCCAGTTTCACACGACACTGCCCCACTTTGTAATTCTACTTTCCTACTGTGAACTCTGGAGATAAACGCACGTCTTCCTGTGCAATGCAAGCCAAGTGGCGTTGCTGGAAAAACGGCCGACTCACCTTGATTCTCTCTCAGAGTTTAAATTTAGCGTCACACGGAATGATATTTCTTAAATACTTCAACTTATGATACACACGCTATTTCTTAAATATTTCAGCTTATTGTACACACGCTATTAATTCTTAAATATTTCAGCTTAATGTACACACGCTATTAATTCTTAAATATTTCAGCTTAAGCTCACGGAAGTATCTCAACTTATAACTACACGTGGGCTCTTTGTGACCGTTGGTTTACTACAATCCCCTTAAAATTACCTGCCTCACTTTGTAATTTTCCCCACAAAAGGTCCTGTGAAAGAGAAATTATTAATTCTAACTACTCTTAAATATTCCACATCCATACCATGCCTCCACTCTTTCATCACGGAGCACAACAAAAAAAACAGGTCTTTACAGCAGAAGGTTCAGCGGCAGAGTGCTGAAACATGGCCGTATTCTGATTCTCTCGCACCTCTCTCGAAGTGGGAGAAGCACCTTGCTACCTTATTGGTCAGCCACATTTCAGACGCTCAAAGCTCTGGTAACTTCCATCTCTTTGGTCTCACCAAAGGTAGCCAAAGGATCGACTCAAAGATGATCATATATTCCGATTCACTATCTGTGGTTAGCAGACGACCATACATTCATTCCTTTCACAGATCTCACCAAACTGGATGTAGGGATTTATTTTGAGGAAGTGCACATGTGATCAATTAAATAAATAAATTGTCATTCTTTCCCACACTGGTATCCGGCTTCGCTGTATTAATTGAAATTGAGTTACTTTTACACAAAAAATGTGTTGTTCTGACAAGAATTTCGTACCTATTTTCAATGTTGGGCGGTACTGTACCCTTTCAGGTGCACCACACCTCAAGTAGGGGTAACGTCGCGCAGTTTGAGCCTGTTGTAGGTGCTTGGGAATACGCTGTAAACACGTCTTGTAGTGTTCCTAGGGTCCCAGTCAGACTGCCATTCAATTCCAGGGTCCTAAATGTCTTTTATCAGGAAGATAAGTCCTTGTGATCTCGTACACACGATCACATTGCTCGCGTCCCGACCAATACAGCGGTGCCCTGTAACGTACCACGACATACACGTCATGTAGCTCGAAGATCACAACTAAACCCTCTACAGGTGTAGTGCAAAAGGCAGCGGCGAGCCTCAGAAGTACGCTCCGCTGAATTCGCCACAGTATTGTTTTGTAGCTGCCTAGTCTAAGGCGATGCGCCCAGACGCTGGCAGTAAAGCCCGCAGTAGCTTCGTAATATGGCCACACTACGTGCAACGGTAATTTTTGGTCAGCAGTACCAGCATGGGCAACCCTATGCATGATTTTGACTGCTTTCTGAGGAACAGATCTTACGTGTTGTGGGAAGTTTCTTTTCTCGTCTAGAAGAGTGGCTAAATATCTATGACAGATATTACGTCAAGCACCAGGGAAGGATTTCTGGTAAGAGAAAGTCTTCTCTAAGGAAGTATGTATGTGGTTTTATGAACGGCTATAGTTAGTTTCTTGCTCTTGCACCAATGCTGCATCTGGACAAGCACATAATTCACTTTTTCCTCAAGTCTCGCCCTGGAGTCTGCAAGGACTGCTACTAGGATGTCATTTGTGTATGTGACAATATCGTCAATAGCATCTGCCCCATATAACAGAAGTAATAGGGGTTCAGCACTAGGATTCCAGGACAGTGGACCACTTACGGAGACAGTAAATATACCAAGGGGACAATATTACACGTGCCTAAAAGTTTATTATCTGAATAACAGAATTTTAATTTATGCATCCAGAGAGAGAACAGCACCGATAGGAATTAACAGAGATGTACGACAAGGGTGCCGTCTCTCACCCACTTTATTTAATATATATGTCGTACTGACAATATTGTTAGGCAGTCGAATGATAAATTAGTCCACGAATAAAATTAGTTTCTAGAAATACAAATTTACATACTGTACTCTTTGCTGATGGCCAAATAATTTGCCGGGCGCTGTGGCCGAGCGGTTCTAGGCCCTTCAGTCCGGAACCGCGCTTCTGCTACGGTAGCAGGTTCGAATCCTGTTTCAGGCATGGATGTGTGTGATGTCCTTAGGTTAGTTAGGTTTAAGTAGTTCTAAGTCTAGGGGACTGATGACCTCAGATGTTAAGTCCCATAGTGCTCAGAGCCATTTGTTAAGTCCCATAGTGCTTAGAGCAATTTGAACCAAGTAATTTACAAAAAATGGACGATTATTTACAATTTACTCTGCATCTCTCGGACTCCACAGCTTCAACATATCACAAAATACAACGTAAGTTATGACTTTTTAAGGAAAATATGCAAAGTGTACTAAAATAGTGCTAAATGGAAAATCATTTGCAAAGGGAATCTCACTTTATGCTGTTAGGATATGATGCAATTATCGTAACGTTATATCCACTAAGCTATGTAAGTTTCAAATGATACGTGGCACTATACAGGAAACATTACCCAATGATTGCAAGAAAGATATAAAACCAAATTCTACGAAATAATGGCAACATCCATCCTCACACGTGGACGTGAGACTTGGAAAGTAACTAAGAAACGCCAAAGGAGGATACAGTCAGCTGAAACGAAATTTTTCAGATAGTGAAAGGATGTACTCATTGAACCCTCTGCCAGGCACTTAATTGTGAATAGCACAGTAATCACGTAGATGCAGATGTACTCTGAGAGAACAAATAAACAGTTCTCAAATGGGGACAGAATTAAATACATTTTGCACCAATGAAAGAATGGAAAATGCGACGATAAAATGAAAAAGCACATTGAAAGAATAAGGCAGAAAGAATAGTTAGACATGTAATATACTTTATGCTGTAGGACAGAGATACAGGAATACCAAGGAAAAGCTCGCATCTGCGAAGGTAGAACAAGCTATAAAGTTACTGCCTGAGTTAAAGAAGATGATGAAAGTATATCAAACCAGTGCCGTCAACAGTATTTCATTTACACCTGTGGACTTAACAAGCAAAAGATGAAGAGGTAGAGAAAATGTATGACGGCACCGGATAGGCAACTCAGTATCTAAGGGAGATGTTAAACTAGTAATCAGGGGAAGATTGAATGTTGCGGTAGGGGAAAGAATATAAGATGGTGTTATCGCAAAATTTGGGCTGGGTGGTATGAAGGGGAGAGGAGAGACTAGAGTTTTGTGATAAACATCGGATAGTGGTAGCGAATACACCGCTCAAAAATCATAAAAATAGGAAGTATACTAAGACGTGGCCTGGAGTGGATGCTAGATATCAGCTTGATGACGTTATTGATAGGCTGAGATTCCGAAATGAGATAATGGATTGTAAAATTTAATCAGGGGCAGATATAGACTAAGACCACAATGAAATAAGAATAAACAATAGGCTGAATATAAAGAGAACTATCAAGAAAATTAAATGTGGCAATAACGAGGAGAATCTGAGAATGGGTAGATGTGCTGTAATGAATATTACAGTAGGTAGTTCAGTTAAAGGGGAAGGGGTCATCAAAGAAGCTGGAAGTGTGTTCCTCGAACCACTCCGTCACAGTCCTGGCCTTGTGAGATGGGGCATTACCTTGTTGAAAAATGCCACTGCCGTCGGGAAACATGTTCGTTCTAAAGGGGTGTATGTGTTGTGCCATCCAGTGTACGATACACCTTGGCCGTAACGGTGCCTTGCACGAGCTCCATTCAACCCACGAATGCCCGTGTCAGTGGTTTCCAGAGCATAATGGAGCCGCCGCCAACTTGTCTCCGTACGGCCGTACAGGTGTCAAGGGGCTGTTCCGCTGGAAGGCGACAGATTCGCGCCCTGCTATCGGGATGACGGAGAAGGTATCGGGATTCATACAGCCATGCAAGGCTCTGCCACTGTTGCACTGCCCAGTGCTGAACATTCCAGGCGAAGTCGTCAGTGTCGTGCTGTTCATATTAGCACAAGCATGGGCCGTCGGCTGCGGAGGCCCATCGTTGGGAGTGTCCGGTGCACTGTGAGTTCAGACACACTTGTGCGCTGCCCAGCATTAAAGTCTCGTGCTAGTTCCGCCACAGTTGGCAGCCTGTCCTGTTTTGCCAGTCCGCCCAGCCTACTACATCCGACATCTGTAATGGGAGGTGGCCGCCCAACCCTACGACGTCAGGACGTGGTTTGTCCTTGGCGTTGAAGACATTCACCACAGCTCTCCTTGTAGTTTTTGAAATGCTCGTGCCTAACCTCCAGGCCATTGCAGTCTGCCCTCGGTCAGACAGAACGCGAGCCTTTACAATTCTACACACAGACAGCACACTCATTGATACCACATCCACCGTACGTGTGTCCGTTCAGCAGGCATATCTCGCCGGCTGACGCCGCTATTGCCTGGATGGATTTATATCGATAGTAGGCCATTATGTTCTGGATGATCAGTGTAGGTACGGGTAGAATAACTGAGAAAAAACTTTCTGTAATGGAACAAATATTGTCGGCCGGAGTGGCCGAGCGGTTCTAGGCGCTACAGTCTGGAACCGCGCGACCGCTACGGTCGCAGGTTCGAATCCTGCCACGAGCATGGATGTGTGTAGCTCAAGAATGCAAGTTTCAGAAACAAATAGCATAGGATGCAAAAATAGTTGTGGACGTGACCGATGGTTTTGCTTTAGAAAAGGTGAAGGCAGTTCTGAAGAAGCAACACTTAAGAAAAATTGAGGCTCTTTTATGGGATTTGCAGACCTAGGGAAAACGTTACGGAATGGCGAATTTCGATAGTCCTTCACGGACTATCGAAATTCTGAGAAAATAACAGTGAGCATTACGGAAAGACGTGAAGTATCAAGAAGTATCAAGAAGTAACAATTAGTACTGAAGGCAAATGACGAAATGCTCGTATTAACTCTTTCATTCTCACTGTTCAATGTGGCCGCGCGGAGTGGTCGCGTGGTTTGAGGCGCTGTGTCACGGATTGCGCGGCTCCTCCCGCCGGAGGTTCGAGTCCTCCCTCGGGCATGGGGTGTGTGTGTTGTTCTTAGCATAAGTTAGTTTAAGTAATGTGTAAGTCTAGGGACCCCAGACCTCAGCAGTTTGGTCCCTTGGGAATTAATAAATATCTGAACATTTTGTTCGATGTGTACATCGCAGAAGCAGTGACAGGTCGGTCCAGGAGTGGGGTTGAACCACAGAGTGAAAGATCACCAGGGATAAGATTCGCAGATGACATTGTTCATATCAGTGAAAGCAAGGAATATTTGCAGAACATACTGAATAGAATGAACAGTCTACAGAGCACAGAAAATGGACTGAGAGTGAATCGAAGAAAGGCGAAAATAGTGAGGTGAGGAAGGAACGTGGTTTGTGAGAAAGTCTGTTGTCAAAAAAAATTTCCTTGTTTTGAGGAAGATATTTCTGAAAATGTGTGTATGGACTGCAGCTTTGTGTGGAACCGAATGTCGGACGAGAAAATCTCAGAAAGAAGAGAGTCAAAGCGTTTTGGACGTGGTGCTATGGAAGGATGTTGAAAATTAGGAGGACTGATAAGATACGGAATGGGGAGCGGAGAAGATTATATGGAAAACTTTTACAAAAAGAAGAGACGTGATGATGGCGCATGTGTTAAGAATCAAGGAATAACTTTTATGATGCTTGAAGGAATTACAGAGTATGAAAATCGTAGGGCAAGACAGAGACTGGACTATACGGAAAGAACAATTGAGGACGGAGGGCGCAACTGCTGCTCTGGGGCGAAAAGTTGGCACAGGAGGGGAACCGTTGCGGCCACTGGAAAACCTGTAAGGACATTGATCAACGAAAAAAAATGGCGATTTAGAAATAGTTGGCCTTTTTAACTGGCATTCTTGCTTACTTCTGCCAATAGAAAGTGTGTCTGATATTCAAATGACAGGAAAGAGAGCGTTGACTACTGAATATATTTGAATTTCCATTAACATTTGCAATCAAAGTTCATCATAAAACCTGTACTGAAGCTGTGTTTCGTTGCCTTCTGCTACCAGACAGTGCTACAGGTTGTCCCATGTTTATACAGAAAAGACGTACAGGAACGTCTTCATGTTCTTACGTGTTTCTTCTCCCCACATTAGTTTAGGTATCTAGTTAGTAAAGTTTTACCGAATACTTTTATGGAAGAAAACTATATCCCTCAAGGAGATGTTTCAACTGTGACGTGGTTTCTGATGGCTATAACTAACAATACCCCAATGGACTGTTCGGGCGCTTTAGTTGCGGAGAGTTTTTCAGTTTTCAATACATCTTTCACAATTGCAGCAAGTACGCACCAACTGCAGATGATTGCTAAGAGACTAGAGAGATGGGCACACAGACCTGGATTCAAGTAATTGTCAGAAAATAAACTGCATGTGTTGCTTGTTAACAGTTCCCGTCATCCTTTCCGTCTTCCAGAACTGAAACTGAGGGACATCTTTTTAAATTTGAAGGCGTCGGTTGAGGTATATAGGCATCCATTTTCATCAGGCGTTCAAGTGCCTGCCACATCTGAGGAACTTTTGCTCTCGATCCATCAAAGCCCTGGAAATTTTAAAGCGTGCAGCACACAGAGTTTGGGAAGAAGATCGAGCAGACCTGCCCCAGTTTTAAAGAGAGTTTGTCTAGTCCCAGCTTCATGATGGATCTCCGATGATCAGACCTTCTAGACCGTCATATTTGGAGGTCCACTGGGTGGGCATTAGACTGGCAACAGGTGCATTTAGAGCCTCTTCACCGAAGCTCGCCAGCCACCACTTCTGATCTGACGGCAGCTGCTCGCCGTAACCCATCTCCACGGCTGAGGCCGCTAATGCAATCCTGTGCAGTGGCGCTTGACCTGGTGGTAAGGCAGTTAGCATTCTGGTGGCGGAAAAAGTTTTTACTGCCAGTATTTGGGCGGCGAGGGGAGGAGAGGTGGTGGCGTAAAGCTCCTGGTCACCACGCTTTACGCCAGTGTTCTCGTTTGAATACCAAAGCTCTCTGCAGTGCCTCACCAAGTGGGGGCATGCAACACTGTTGATGGTGGTTTGTCTGCTGGATGGGGGTGTTCAGCCTGGTGGCCCCCTTTGTGTCAATCATGAGGAGCAGGCCATGCGCCAGCACTGGCTTTCACCCTCTCCTTTCCCCTGTCATCATCATACAAAACAAAGATCACACTACACACACGCACACATACACAATACATACATGGAATATTACAAATATTGTAATGGATCACGTTGTAAATAAAAAGAAAAAAAGAAGCTACTCACTGTGCAACAAGCTTACAAAAGTCTTGTAAAATCTAATTGCCAGCATACCATACTGATTCTCTCCCACTCACAGAGTGGCTTTTCGATAATCGTCTGTGAGCAGTGGGACCATTTGGGAACCGAACAAAGAGCTGTATTTTAAAAGTGGTTGTGGCGAATACTAAGCCTTACAACACAGGTGGAGTAATTCACCACCATATTATGTTTAGAAGCCATTACTTTTTTTAAATTTGACTGATTTTAAAGATTGTAATTTTTTGGGTATATTTACTAACGTCTTACATGAACACATGAATTTTAAGATTGTTTATTGAAATGTATCTAGACAGAGAGGATACCTTGGGTGCTCAATGGTATTCTCTGATTGTGTCCTCAGAGTCTGCCTACCAGATGCTTTCACAATCCGTCATGCTGATCTATAGGATATTTGGAAGGCCCTGTATCGTATGAGATGATACAAAGGAAACATGTTTCTAAACTGATCCAGTATCGTTAGAGATCTACAGGCTCTTCAAAATAAGCATGTAGGTGAAAAGGTTTCGTAAAATATACGAACTGCATTTCTCTTGCGGCAACATTGTGGATAGGTGGCGGTGTTCTGCCAGGTACCTGGGCTGGAAACCAGCAGGTAGATATAGAGGTGAAGGAGGCCTGTAGGGAGTGGCAGTTGGAGAAAGCATCATTCCCTTGGAATCCGTGAACTCACCGTTGAGCCAGAAGGTAAGGCGTGAATGGGAAGGTGAGTGGCTTGTCACTTGTCACCGTACTGGACGTTGCTCTTTGTGGGTGGCGTTTTCTCCGTAGAAAGTTCCAGCCATTTCTGAAATTCGTTGAACTGACCAGATTACACTCTAAGCTGTTAGGTTGAAGGAGTTTCAGAGCGGTGTCTCATCCCTTACCAGTCCAACCTTCAGTCAGCTGCAATTCCTGCTGCTCCATTTAAAATCTTTCATTGTACCTTTCCTCTTTTAGTTGACTGCTTTACAAATCATGATTCCATGCATCATAGTGTCTCTTTCTCTCTCTCTCTCTCGCTCTCTCTCTCTCTCTCTCTCGCTATGTGTGTGTGTGTGTGTGTGTGTGTGTGTGTGTGTATGTGTGTGTGTGTGTGTGTGTGTGTGTGTGTGAATTCCTATGGGACCAAATTGGTGAGGTCCCTAGACTTACACACTACTCAAACTATGTTAATAACAACACACATACCCATGGCTGAGGGAGGACTCGAAACTCCAGTGGGAGGGCTGCATAATTCGGAACATGGCACCTCTAAGTGGGCGGCCCACACTGAGTGGAAATAATGTAAAACATATTGTGACTGTGCACTGGAAACTTGGAGTTTCAATAGAGACTAGCAACTGTCACAGAGAAGCCTTACGTAAAATGTTGCCTGCGAATTCCCAACTGCGTCTTATGTAGAAAGTAATATCAATAGCTGAGTTGGATTGTTTGGTGGAAGAGACCAGACAGCGAGGTCATCGGTCTCATCGGATTAGGGAAGGATGTCGGCTGTACCCTTTCAAAGAAACCATCCAGGGATTTACCTGGAGTGATTTAGGGAAATCACGGCAAACCTAAATCTGGAGGGCCGGGCGCGGGATTGAACCGTCGTCCTCCCGAATGCGAGTCCAGTGTGCTAACCACTGCGCCACCTTGCTGGGTTCAATAGCTGGCAATGCTGGGACACAGGGGGGTGGGGGATTACTCTATCAAGGAATCCAACAACTCTTCCACAGAAGGGAGAAATGTCTCTTTTCATCTCCTTTCAAAGAGTGTCAAACTAACATTCACCCCAACAGTAACATCTGTGACTATTTTCTAATAAAACACTAGACCAAGCATTAAAGATTTAATTTAATAATTGCCAGCCTCTTACTTCTTTTCAGAGTCTGCGGTAATTCTGTCCATTTTGTAACGAGAATTTTATATGAATAGCAATTGTCATGATGTTAACAGTTCTTTTGTATTATTTATTACAGCATAATTCTTGTACAATCATCATGTCCAGCGTACTGGGTGAGTACTGTTCTGGAATGAGACCTCAGGTAGAAGGACAAAACGATGGGCCAAGACATTCTGAAGTAATGATTCAGTAGACATACATAAAAACTTTTGAAGTCAGTTGAGCCGGCCGCGGTGGCTGAGCGGCTCTAGGCGCTTCAGTCTGGAACCGCGCGACTGCTACGTCCGCAGATTCGAATCCTGCCTCGAGCATGGATGTGTGTGATATCCTTAGGTTAGTTAGGTTTAAGTAGTTCTAAGTCCTAGGGGACTCATGACCTCAGATGTTAAGTCCCATAGTGCTCAGAGCCATTTGAACCAATTGATGCCAGTTAATTACATGGCATGCTCATTGAAACTGAATTTTGATATAACATCTCACATAATAAATAATGCTGTAAAGACACTGTTGCACAACTGAGAACATATCCGCAACAATAACAAAAAGTTTGATTATGTGGACGATACATACCTCCTAAAGGTGGCTTGAATCCCAGAGCTGCAGAAAGAAATGTAGTGTAAATATATAAAGTCAACAGAGTCTGTTTTTAATAAATATAAATGTACAAAAGTAAATGAGATAAGTGCAACAGAATAGTATAGTTCTAAGTTTCTTCAGCAATGGCAGTCGCTTGTATACAATAGACACATATCTAAATCATGAAGCAAAAAAGAAAACTTTCTACTGATGGTTTAAAAACTTAATTTTTAGACAAATTTCAATTAACGATGTTCTTATTGCGTAATTTTTATCAGTCCTAGGAATCTGCATGGCAACAAATAAAATGAAAACAAAATTATATCAATAAAACACACTCAGCACAGTGCCTATGTGAACAATCAAAACAGCTTTCTATAGCACTCTGGCGTGTTCCTTTGCCTGTTTTGCCAGTCGGAACTAGTTATTCACTTTCAATGCCTTTGAAGTTGATAGGAGATTATAGTGAAATCTGCCTTAGTTTTATTTCTTTTGAGTTCAGCTGTCACAAGGCATATCTTGAATTTCATTCATATAAGATTTTCAGACTCATCCAAAGTAACCCTAAATATTGGAAGATATCATTTAAAAAGTCTGTGAGATTTAGAAAAATATGTGAGACAAGATGATACCTTAGTTTTAAACGATCAAACTTAATTTCCTTTTACCCCTCTCTTAAATTAAGTTTCATTTATATAATAGGCTAAAATTGTAAATTCTGTTCTATTTTCATCTGTTCTGACTGCAGCAACACACACAGAAACAAGTTTATGTTTCATTTATAATGATATTTAGCCATAAGTCACAAATAATTTTATCTCTGTTTGTGAGGCATAGTTGTCATCTGTCAGTGGCTTAGGAAGGCAAAAGGTTGTGACTTATTTAACAAATAATATTTTGAAGAACGTTAGGAAAATTTTCCCTAGATACAATTAAAAAAATGAAATTATGCCAAGGCTAATTACTAAAGATATTAACTATTTAATGATGTAAAGATAAATAAGGTACACTTTACACTAACTGCGAATAAAGTAAAGTCTTGCATTCAGAATAAGATAGATTCTTGAGCAGAGATGCAACGAGCACTCTGGGACAAAACCTGTCACAGTGTTTGCTGCCCTTATTTGTATATGACATAGCATTCCAAGATAGTGGAATCGAAGATGGCAAGGCAGGAAATTAAAAAATCCAAGACAGGGCAACTACTGAAATATCAAAGATGATGGAACTACCTCACTTCTCCAAATTTTAAAATAATGGGAAATTTAAGAAGCCTACTTATGACAGAGAGAAATTCAAAAAGCCCAGACTTGCGTGTGCTGCCCTATTTTGGATGCGCTCAGTATACCCAAATGGCATGTATATTGCGAATACATTTAGGGGCAGTGTTATGGAACAGTGTCTCCCATAACTGCCCTGTAATCTAATTAATAACCCATTCATCAAATTAGACTAAAAATTTCGAGCGATAAATTTAAGTACACATGTAACTGAAACAAATGCTAGCGATTGTGATTCTAATAAGTTCTTCATTATTGCAAGTCTATGTTGTGACTGATATGTGTAACGTTTCTGTGTAAGCTGGGTCTGCTGGATGGCTGTGGGAAGTCGAGAACCGCATTGCGAAAATAGCAAGTGGTTCACAAAACTTTTTTTCGCTGAAAGGGACAGAATGCAGCCAGGTACACACTGGGAAGCAGCTGCAGCGTGGGACAGATGTGGGACGCCTTGCGTGGTCACTGCATGGCCAGCCGGGAGAAATCTGCACTCTGTAAATTCCATTGTGAGAAGGAGCAAAAAGAATAACATTTAAAAAGATAGAGGTTTGTGACGGGTTGGGGAAAAAAATGAAGCAGAGAGAAGTACTCACTGGATCCAAAGGAGTCCAGCAAAAACTTATGTTGAAATTTAGGGGCAGATATTCGTAGGCACCTGCTACAGGTGCCGAATACTAAAACCTACGACACTTAGAATCCTTTCTACTGTCAGTTGCCATCAGATAATAGAGTGCTGTTGTCATACTGAATACTAGCTCTCGGAAGCTAAGTAAGGTTTCGCTACTCTTGTGGAAGATGCAGTTTTACAATAGGACCTGGTTAGCGATATTATACGGCTTATCGTCTGATGTTTATTGTTTCACGAAACCGTGAACAGTAAAAGTTTTTGTTTAATGATCCAGGATTGTATCGCCCATCTGAGGGAGGACGAAACCAACTACTCAGTGTTTCAACAAGATGACGCTACTGCTAACACGGCTTACAACACACTATGCGTCTTATGGAAGAGTTTTTTGGCGAAATTTTCATCTCAAAGAACCTATGGCAGCCTCGCTCCTCGGAGTTTACGCCAACAGACATTTTTCTTTGGGGAATAGCATGTAGTGTACCGCAAACGGCAATGCTTCATTCGAGATTTAAATATTGAAACAACTTCATACACGAGAAGCATACCATAATCAGATGGACAGAAAGGGATTCCCAATAAAATTAGGCGGGTTGAGCCTTGTATAGTCACTCGTGGATGTCATTACCAACATAGTGTACATAGTAACCACACAGTTACTTTCTGAGCACCCATACAAACAGTGGCACTCAATACACATATTATATACAGGTACTCGTTACAGAGGAAATGTTGAGGAAGAAGAAATCCTGACCTCTGCCGCATTCGAGCAACGAAAAAATTCATAGGTGACAAATGAAAATTTCTATCAACGCTGGGGTTCTAAACCGGGTCTTCCGTTTAGCAGGAAGATGCATAAACTACGCTACCTTGACATAGCAGTTAGACACAACTGCGCAGACTACACAAGTGTGCTACCCCTGCTCCATCCATATTACTTTTCGCTGCACAGCTAGCCGTGGTGGCCGAGCAGTTACAGGCCCTTCAGTCCGGAAGCGAGCTGCTGCTACGGTCGGTTCGAATCCTGCCTCGGGCAGGGATGTGTGTGATGTCCTTAGGTTAGTTAGTTTTAAGTAGTTCTAAGTTCTAGGGGACCGATGACCTCAGAAGTCCCATAGTGCTCAGAGCCATTTGAACCACGAAGGGATGCAGGCAGTATGCAACTGCCAATGTGTCTCCGATTACTACCACAGGTGCCACGAAAGTGCAGGAGAATGTCTCCCACACCATAACACTGCTCCCACCAGCCAGTGTCAGTGGGTCGCTGCACGTTTGAAACCGCAGTTCACCTCGATGACGACCATCGACCTAGTGTAGCAAAAATGTGGTTCACCCGAAGAGCCGACACTTTTCGATTGATCGACGGTCGTACCCCGACAGTCCTGTGCCCACTGCAATCGTAGCTAACGATGTCGTTGCCTCAACACGTGGGGGTGGTGTGCTGCGGAGCTCCGTGTTGGGCAATGCACGATGAGAGGTGTGCTCCGGAACACTTGTGCGTGCACCAGCACTGTGCTCTTTCGGCAGAGGTGCCACAGATCACCATCCGTGCTGCTTCACATAGCAGCGAAGCCTCCGACCCCAACGTCCTGTGAAGAATAGTGGACGTCTAGCCATTCAGCGCCTAATAGTAGTTTCACAGTCGAACCCCTTCCCGCAGATGCTCACGACAGTAGCACGTGAACATTCGACCGTCTCCGCCGTTTTAGAGATACTCGTTCACAGGTTCTGCGTAATAATAATCTGCCATTTGTCGAAGTCGCTTATCTCGGTGGATTTCGCCATGTGCAGCCCGTATCTCCGCCGTCCGTGGCTGCTCCACTTACGCACTTTCGTCACTGCGTGAGGGGCCCGCAGCGCCAGCAGGCGGCGTCCAGCGACGCGGTGGACAGTCGTCGTAATGTTTCGGCTTATCGCTGTATATCTGTGTAAGTGGTGCCTGTTCTTTCGGACATGTCGGGAAGTAAAGACACCACTCATACAGGTTGTAGATGTTTTTGAAGGCCTTTATGCTCAAAAACATCAGATGGTAGAGAGTGCCAAAATTAGCACTGTACGATCTAGAACTAACGCTCAGCGATGAATACTTACTTTTGTCTTATTTACTTTAGCAGTCCAGGCTAATATTGACAGTGCAAAATGACAGCCACTCTTCTCAGTGCACGCCTTATGAGGCGTCAAAGCTGCTCCCCCGACTCTGCTTGGGTTTTGTACACTGAATACTCCGTGTAGCCACACGGGAAAAAAATACAATTAAGGGCAATGTGGTTTATTCGTTTAGATGTTCACGCTACCAATTCTGACGCAGAGACATAAGCAGTTTGCACGACATGTGCCCACCTCTCTGCCCACTGAAGCCCTCGAGCTGCCTGCAGCACTCACTCACTCTGCATGCAGACGCTCACAACGCGACACTACAGAGCGCTCTGCCCTCTCCGACTCCTTTCGTACTCACAGGGCTTCAAGTTCAGTGTCTGGACGTAAATGTTCTGAGGTGCCACCGCGCATTTCTCCAACGAACAAGACAAATTGGATTTGATGGTGAGAAGACTTCCGAGTGTTGTTACCCAAACAGCATTTGACTAACTCAGCTTGTAGCATAGTCGGATTTTCAATCATGAACACTACAGTGGAATCTAGCTAGTAGCATACTTTTTTAAATGTAATATTTATCAACAAATGCGAACGTTAAGTAAGAAATAAACGTAGCATCCTTTTATTGACGGTTACTAGATGTCTAAAAATGAATTTAAACTCCTTAGGAATATGCCAAAACGTATATTATTGAATGAAAAAATTACGTATTTCAATAACACTAGTGAGTCTGTGAAAATGATACTTTCTCGTTATCTATCTGATGTATCGGCTTCGTATGCCATATTTCAATTTACTGTCAGTAGCAACGAATAACCAAGATGTTATTCTTATTAAACACTATAGTTCCATATCTGTCAATTAAGATTACACTTTGTTAGTAAATATAGAAGTTTTTTTAAAAATTAAAAGATACAGGGTGACGCAGAAAAACGGGAACATTTCCACAATCCAATAAAACTAGAAGTGATGAAGGAAATAAATTGCATTCATCGTAACTGAAACCTTCCAACTTTGCCATTTAGGAAACATTGATGGCATTTATCATTTTTCAACAATTACGTCCTTTAGATGGCGTCCTCCTGTAAGAATACATTCGTGAAACCTGCTGTTGAGATTCCTCATTGACCGCTGCAACATCTCAGCTGGCATTCTGTGGATTGCATCCCGAATTCTCTGTTTTAACTCGTCCAGGGTTCTTGGTCGAGTCGCGTAGACTTTGCTCTTGAGGTAGCTCCAGAAAAAAAATCACAAACGGATAGATCTGGCGATCTAGGAGGCCCGGGTATTTTAACGAATCGTGAGATCACACGGTAGCCAAACAACTCTCGCACATATGCCACTGATTGCCGTGTAGTGTGTGATGTCGCTCTGTCACGTTGAAACCAGGCTTCTTGAACATTTGCGAAGTTGTGCAATGCAGGTGTAACGAAAGTTCGTAACATCTCCACGAACCGATCGGCGTTGACAGTTATGGTGTTTCGTTGTTCATTTGCGAGACAATACGGTCCGATAATCCCACGTGATGAAACAGCACGCCATACAGTCACTTTAGTAGCGTGTGAAGGGCGCTCATGAACGTCATTAGGATTTGTGTTTTCCCAGTAGCGGTAGCTCCGTTTGTTCACATTACTTGTGCCTCATCTGACGTCCACAACTTTTCTTAGAAATTCATCGTCATTGTTTATTTTTGTCATCATTTGTTGACAGAATCCTAATCATAATCGGAAATCGTGGTCCTTAAATTGTTGCACCATCTGTAGTTTGCACGGATGAAATTTTAAATCAAGATGAAGGATTCTGCAAACGCTCTCCCGGGACACTCCAATCGCTGCTTCTTGCTTACGAATTGACGCCGTGGGCTCCGTAAGACAGACTCGCGTTCAACATCAGTGTTCGCTGGAGAACGCACACTTCTTGGTCGTCCTGTTGGTTTCTTCTTGAGGGCAGATCCAGTGTCTTCAAAGTTATTAATCCAACATTTTATCGCGCCTTTCGACGGAACGGCATCATGACATCCTAAATTACAAAAATGTCAAAACTCCCTCTGCGCCGCTACCAAACTATCACTGTTTTTATAAATCATTTTTATGGCTGCCGCACGCTGTTGTCCGTTCCACTGAGGCACGATTAGTGAAACGGCGAACTGTTTACTTGCTGTCTGTCACGAACCCGCAGTGCTGCCACGTGCGCATGGCTGCCACTTCTCATTTCAAACTTTCCCGTTATTCTGTGTCACCCTGTATTTATCTTACTAGCGATATTCGAACCATCGAACGTACTAACGTGATGAGAAACCGACGAATTCGTCGAAATAATGAAAATTGTTTTCAACTGCACTTGGAGATCTGCTAATTTTGAAAGGTGATATTTGAGAGTTCTTTGTCGTACTGTCTTAGAAAATTTATGTGCGTGCACTGAACTCCACCTGCTGCAAGTGTGCACAAAATCGGAATCTGTGAGGACCCCTCGTCAATGTAGAATCCTCCTTTTACCACCAGCATAACTGTGACCTGAAGCCACTTTGGCACAAAGAACTTTTAATAATTATCTGACAGGTCTTTCACTGGAAACTGTCCTCAGAAACATCGATAAATTATTTCTTTGGTATTGTGTAACGTCATCACATATACAATTACGGCCTTCCCCGTACTCTCTGACTGCCGAAGGAGTCTGCCACCTCTGCAACAAACCACCTCCGTCGCTCGCTAATGGGCGATCGTTGTTGAAATTCATACGCTGTGTGGAAAGGCCACATCACACAAGAATTTCAGTCTTCCTACTACAGACCCTGGAAGCAAATGAATCCCTTACGCGACTTGCCGTAAGATCAAACAAATTGTACTATCTTGCGTATATGGGCATGTTACAGCGTGTCATGAAATGATTCCGTAGTATCTATCATTTTATTTCCTCCTGAAAAAAGTTTTTGGGCAGTATTACGTTAGTGAAGCATCTGTATACACGTACGAGGCTAATCCGCAAACTAAGGTTACAAAAACTTTTTGAGGCGCAAAAAATTTAATTTATCATAATAAAATTTAGATGCATTGTAGTACAGGTGCTGCATTATTTTTCCAAGCAATCACCATGTATCTCTGTACATTTTGTCATCAGTAGGACGAGTTTTTTGATTCGTGTGTCATAGACGTCTCCCACCGCCTTTTTCAGTCAGTTCTTCACTTCGATTTTCACCTCGTCGTCGTCGGAAAAGTGTTTTCCAATAAGGTTTGTAAGTAGGCTGTTTATGTTTTCTTATTGGCAACGTTACGTAGCGCTCAATATGAAAATCACTGGCTGTGATGTGTGCAGTCTGTGGCTGCTTTGCATTGTTGTAATACTCGCCATTGTAGTGTTAGGCAGCTGGCTGTGAACAGCGCGTAGCGTTGCGCAGTTGGAGGTGAGCCGCCAGCAGTGGTGGATGTGGGGAGAGAGATGGCGGATATTTGTAATTTGTCATGAACTGGTATATTTATACATGATGGTATTAAGGTAAATACATTGTTTGCTCTCTATTAATATCTTTCATTTGCTAACTATCCCTATCAGTAGTTAGTGCCTTCAGTAGTTTGAATCTTCTATTTAGCTGGCAGTAGTGGCGCTCGCTGTACTGCAGTAGCTTGAGCAGCGAAGAATTTTGTGAGGTAAGTGATTTGTGAAAGGTATAGTTTAATGTTTGTCAGGGCCATTCTTTAGTAGGGAATTTTGAAAGTCAGATTGCGTTGCGCTAACAAAATATTGTGTATCAGTTTAAGCACAGTCATATATAAATGGTTAAAAAGGGGACGTTTCATATGTCGACCCTTAGCCGAGGATACCTCACTGGAATCTTCTGATTTTTCTTGTAGTTTGTGCATTTAGTGTAGCTTTTGTTTATTGCTAGCGCGTAATTGTAGAGAGAATCTCCTTTGTAGTTGTAGCCTTTCATTGTTGTACAGTAAAACAGTTGTGGCATGCATATAGATTTGCACCAAGTATTTCGCAGCTGCAATTAACTAGATATTATTTTCAGTGCTATTTTAATGTGTTCTCTTATTTTTGCTCTTCAAATTGTGCTTTTCTGCGTTGTCGTGTGAAATATTGTGACAATAATGGCGTGTGAAAAACGTAATACTAGGCTCCAAAGTAAACTGAGAAATGACAGTGAAGACGAAAGCAGTGTGATAGCGCCGCAGAGTAATGAATTAACAGACATTCAAAGTAGTAATTTGGTAACTGTTCATAGGGAAATGGAGCAGGCGGCAAACAATGGCGTGAACAGTGAAACAATTAGTGAAGAGGGACGCATTATCGATCGATCGGTCGGCAACAGCTTGCCTCAGGAATCGGGAATGACAGGACACAATTTTGCGAATACTGTAGACTCAGGTTTTGGGTTCTCGCCGTTTTCTCAAATAAGTCAAGACACATTTTCTGCATGTCAAAATGTCAATGTTGCCGGTGCAAATTCACTGCCGAAAAGCACTGAGGAACATGTTTCAGACACCAGTGCATTGTTATTACAGTTAATGCAACAAATGGGACAAAAGCTACAAAAGTTAGACACAACACTTGAACAAAATCAGAAACAAATGGGACAAAATCTTAAAAAGTTAGACACAGTGGAACAAAATCTTAAAAAGTTAGACACAATGGAACAACACCAGAGACAAACACAGCAAAAGCTTCAAAAGTTAGACACCACACTTGAACAAACACGTGAAGATTTAACTACTGAGTTACATAAAATCGAATCGAAATGTCAAAAAGTCTGTAATGACGTAAAATCACAAATTTGTGAGCATTTTCAACCTATTTTTTCGCGGCATGAAAATGCATTACAGAATCATGAAGCAGCCATAAAAGAACTGCAAACTATTTTTCATGAAAATCACAACACCTTGCAAGCTAAAATTGACTCAGTTGCATCTACCGATTCGGTTACGCAACTTGCAAAAACTCAGGAAAACTTAAAGGTCACAGTAGACACGATTGCAACACAAATGGACACTCTGAAACTTGGTTCAGAAAAACATACAGAGGAAATGATTTCACTATCGGATAAAGTAGCCGAACTTTCGGATCAGGTCACTAACTTATCTACAAAGGTAGATGATGATCTGAATGACACAAGACCTGTAGCCTTCACTGACACTGAAGAGTGCGAACAAATTAGGAAATTCAAACAAAATCAGAATCAGATTAATACGCAACACCAAAGAGAAATCCGGGAAGTACAAGATCAGCTGACACAGTTAATACAAGAACTACGTATTTCAGAGGACACTCGCGCCCCAGTACGGGAAGAGGGACATAGAAATACGGAACAGCCACAAAATAATAACACAGGGCATTTCGGAAGTTATGAAAGAAATTGGCAATGTGCACCGAATTTTGAGATTGAACAGCAGACACGACGTAACAATGACCGACATGCGACTCGCCGACTTGATGATTTTGACTATAAGCTGTTCATTACTACACGTAAATTCAAAACGTTTAAGAATTCTGCCAACGACATTCATCCACAAGCGTGGCTCCATCAATTCTCTCATTGTTTTCCTCCCAACTGGTCGTTAGAACACAGATTAGAATTTATGTGTGGCTACTTGGAGAAGGAACCAGCTGTAAGAATGCGATCGGTAATTCACGATTGCCACAGTGAAGGAGAGTTTTATCATGCCTTCCTCTCAGCATATTGGTCTCCAGCCACACAAGACCGAGTAAAACATGGCATCATAATGATGAAATGTTTCGAACAATCTGAATTTTCCAGTCTTATGAAATATTTTGAAGACATGTTGCATAAGAATCAGTATCTTTCAAACCCATACAGCCCCTCAGAACTCATCCGCATTTGCTTAATCAAATTACCTGAACATTTACGACATATTATTTTGGCAGGACGTTGCAAAGACGACATTGAAGCTTTTCAGGGACTGTTACAAGAACTGGAAAGTGACACTGACAATCGCGGAACACAGGAGCACAACAATTACAGATCACATCAGTCGCAATTCCGCGATGAAAGAAATAATAACTGGACGCGACAAGGCTATTCTCACAACACAAATCGTGACCGAAATAGACACCACCCGTATTACAACCGTTGGCAGAGTAGTAATAATTACAGGGAAAGATCACCTCTCCGCGGTAGTGACTATCACAGAGACAATCAGAGAAACAGACAATTTGGGAACCAAAATAATTATTATCAAGGGAGACAGAATAACTTTAGACGCAACGGTCCAACGCGCAGTTACGATTCAGGGAGAAATTCTCCACCACTTAACCGACAAGAAAGGAACTACAGGAACTACCGACATGACGACAGACGATGTGATCGTAACGACAGACCTGAATTGCATCAGAACTGGCGGGATTTAAACAGGGCAGGGCCCTCTCGTCACGGTGAATTTGTAGAAGTTAGGTCTCCAAATCCCAATAACGACGCGCGCCAACAAAGAGACAATAGGCAATGACTCACACCGCTGGCAGCCACAAAACGTTCTTACGACACTAACGACGCAGCTGCCGTAGCTAGTAATTACGTAAAAATGGAAGATATTAGGGACATCTTACTCCAAGAACACGACGTAAAACATAACAACGTTGCATATCCTGTGATTTGCATTACAGTAAATGACGTAAAATTTACGGCAGTACTTGACTCTGGCAGTCCCATTTCAGTAATCAGTGAAACAGCCTTTAGCAAATGCAACAAATCGAACGATTGCCCCACACTTCCATTACGTAAGATTAAATTACAAGGTGCAATCTTTGGAAAAAGTGTAGATGTACGCCAACAAACCAACCTAGAATTCTTTTGTCAAAGCCACAGCTTCTCTATGAACTTTCTTATTGTTCCATTATTGTCGACGGAAATTATACTGGGAGTAGACTTTTTGAATGAATACAAAGCAATCTTAAACTTTCACGATGCTGAAATAACTTTAGAAAAAGAAGGTAAGTCAGTAGCTTTGAAATTTGAAGATTGGCTCTCAAACCATGATGAGGAAATTAATCGGCTTTACGTTCTGTTAGACAACAGTTCGGAATTTTCTACGGAACTAGACACTAACAATCACTCTGCAAGTACTGACAGGGATGACATCGACGGCATATTTGAAATTAATGAGTTAATTCAGAATAAAATTCAAACAATTGAGAATTCTAATGACACTGATAGGCAGGACCTTTTTGAGATTTTACAAGCACATTCCACAGTTTTTACTCACAAAACAGGAACAATCAAGGGATTTCAATACCAATTTCGTGTTCGTGAGCATACTAAATTTTGTGTTAGACCATATGTAATTCCAGCACATTATAGGGACCGTGTTAGAACAGAAATACAATCTATGCTCGACGAGGGCATTATTGAGCCTGCAGTAAGCTCATGCAACAATCCATTACATGTTGTTGAGAAGAAAAATGGATCGATCAGGCTTGTCTTAGATTCGAGACAAATCAATACGATCATTATTCCTGAAACCGACAGGCCGCAAACGTTGGAAGAACTTCTTCAAAATTTTAATGGTGTAAAAGTGTTGTCTTCCATTGATCTCAGATCCAGCTTTTATCAGATCGAACTTCATCCAGAATGTAGAAAATACACAGCTTTCCTTTGTTTCGGCGTTTGTTATCAGTTTCGGAAACTTCCTTTTTGGTTTGAACATTTCTTCAGCAGCATTCATTCGCGGGCTAAATTCCATATTACCTGAATTCTTAAAACGTCACATCACCTTATATGTAGACGATATTCTGATAGCAGAAGCCTCATGGGAACAACACAATCGCATCCTCAACAGCGTGTTACATATTTTTGCAGAATCTGGAATTACAGTTAACTTGGAAAAGTCTGAATTCGGTAGGACAAAGGTGAAGTTTTTGGGACATATTATTTCTTCTGAAGGCATTCAGCCGGATCCTGAAAAGTTAGAAGCAATCAGAGCCATTCCAGTTCCATCCACAAAAAGACAAGTCCGCAGTTTTCTAGGTCTCGTAAATTTTTACCGTCGTTTTCTGAATATGCAAATTCTTGTTACACCAAAACTTTGTTCTCTCACTGGAAAAAATACTATTTGGAACTGGGACGAACAAGCACAGTTGGAATTCAATTCTTTGAAAGAATCGCTACTTAACGCGCCAATACTAGCTCATCCAGATCTGTCACAAGATTTCTGCCTTAGCACGGATTCATCCAAAGTCGGTCTTGGTGCCCATTTATTTCAAGAAGCCATAGAAGATGACATTACTGTTCAGAAAACCATTGCTTTTGCTAGCCGAGTGCTAACAAAATCTGAAAAAAATTATTCCGTTACTGAATTAGAAGCTTTAGCTATCGTTTGGGCATTTAACAAATTCCGTTTCTTTCTTTCTGGTAAGAACGTAAAAGTATACAGTGATCATCGTGCATTACAATTTCTTATGTCTTCAAAATTAAATCATGATAGGTTAAAACGTTGGGCATTGTTTCTGCAAGAATTCCGCTTCACAATAGTCTACATTCCCGGTAAGGAGAACATTGTTGCGGACGCACTGTCACGCGCACCGGCTGGGCTTGAGAAAAGTACCACAGAAGGCAACCTCGAGAAAAATTTCAGTATTCTTTACATTCAGAAAGTCGCCTTTGAAAACTTCATCACCACATCTTTAAAGGACATTGCTCATGAACAAGATAAAGATCCGATTTGGAAAGACATCAAGAGCAAATGGCATGAAAAGACACACACTCAGATTCGGCATTATTATCTGGTTAGAAACAACATACTGTTCAAACGCTGCACTGTTGATGACAAGCTATGGGTACTTTGCATTCCAGACGATTTTGTTAATAAGCTCATTTGGTACATTCATTTCAGCTACGCACATTTTGGCCCACGAAAATGTTATCATATTCTTCGAACGACTTGTTATTTTAACAATATGGAAAAGCGAATTCGAAGAGTCTTGTCTATTTGTAAACTTTGTCAAAAGGCGAAACCATCTACTGTCTCACATCGTGCTCCGTTGTTTCCTATCATTCCTTCTAAATTAAAAGAATTTGCTGCTGTTGATCTCTTGGGACCGCTTGTCAGAACATCTAATGGATTTTCGTACGTTCTAGTCGCTGTTGAACTTACTTCAAAATTTGTTTCTTTCACACCGTTACGTAAAGCCACTGGACGGTCTGTATCCAACGCCTTTGTTAAAAATTTCTTACGTGAAGTTGGACACGTTAGTAAAGTCATTTCAGATAACGGACCGCAATTCAGATCTGCTGTTTGGTCACGCATGCTTTGCAACCATAAAATCAAACCTGTTTTTATTTCATTGTACTCACCACATTGTAACCCGTCTGAACGGATTATGAAAGAAATCAATAAGCTTTGCAGACTTTATTGTCACAGAAAGCGTCAGCATTGGGACAGATATTTACACTTATTTCAAAACGTGCTGAATGAAATGCCTCATGATTCCACTGCTTTACCACCTACTCTTGTACTGAAGAATGAAGAACCACCGAACAGAATCAGAGAGCTTGTATCTTTCCCGAATACACGTAAACTTCGACACAAAGACATAATTGAATTGGCTCTTAAAAATATAAAATCTGCAGCAGACAAAAGGAGAAAACTACACGGTAAAGCAAATGCAAAGAAATTGTATATTGGTCAGAAAGTTCTCATTAAAGCTCATTCATTGTCACATAAGAAGAAACACTTGAGTCACAAATTCTTTCTAGTTTACAATGGACCTTACAGAATCTGACGCATACCACATGATAATTGCGTTGAAGTTGAAACTCTGCGTACTAGGAAGAGTAAAGGTTTACACCACATTTCACATGTAAAACCGTTTATTGAAAGATAATCTGCTTTTTAACTTAGTCTTTGTCATAAAATTTTTCGCTTCACATTACTAATATGCTTTGTCAGACTTAGAATCTGTTAACATACAACAATGTTTGAAGTTAAATATCCAATCAAGAACCAAGAGAACTTATTTAAACAGAAATGACGAATGCATTGTTATAGTAAACAGACGTCACAGTGTTATTGTGTGTGTACATTCTTGCTTGTTTGTTGCACGATTACGTAACGACTATAAGGCTCACATACTTAGAACATTTACCAGTACTGCTAATGAGATTTTAATGCAACATTTTGGTTACCTGAAAATACATTCTGTATTTAAAGTACTTTCTGTGAGATACCAGATGACACAGTGGTTAGTTTATGGGACAGCTACACGATTTATATCACGACGTTACTAATGTGTGACAATTTACATTGTTGCTTTTGCGGAGTATCTGTTTTATATCTGCACAGTTTTTCTGTATTATTCTGGAAAGTAAAACATGTTTTAATAGTAACTTTTGTGATATAGCTACAATGAGACAGCCTTTTCCGTAGCACAACAATACGTTACAGCACAGTAATTTCTTCATCACGGCAATAAGCGTAATAAGTACGATATCTATACGCAAAGCATTTCACTTTTGTTTATCATGAGGTAAGTACATTGACTTCTGCAGAACTTAGCTTTCGGAGGACGATAACTACGACACTTCCACAGAGATTATGTTACAAGACGCACAGTTTAGCGTTACAGTACACGTATTTGAGTGATCAATTTTATACTTAAAACATTTATTTTGAAAGATTTTTTAATTACAAAGAAAGTTTTCTGTGATACATTTCATTCCATTGCTGTAATTTGTAACACCTGAGGGTATAATTACATTTATCCTCAGGGGGGTACACGCCTACTTTGTGTACCATGTGTTTGGCAAGCACAAGGAACCCTAGCTAATATGGTATTTGCTTATACAACTTTACACATCGGTACCATATTTCTCTAACACACAAATTACACAGCTATCTGATCATGTAACTGAGAGATAAACTTTTTTATTACATCAGTGACACATGTTTACGCAATTATACAGTTGGATAACTTCACACTTATGAAACTGTATTTTGTCTGTACTTTGTAAACTGTTCATATTTTTTCGGAACCATTGTGATACTATGAGAGCTTTAAATGATATATTTGGTAAGGGAGCTTGATTTTAAAGTACGTTTGAGGCAGATGACACTTTTGACATGAGCAGAGAATTTTTTTAGGCTTAGAAATTATTGGAGGAAGTTACGACGATTTTGAGATTTGACTGAGGTGTTATGATGTTATTATTACGACGTCGATGTGTATTATGTTGTTGAGGAATGTTTATTATGCTACATATTTCTCATGATGAAATATTGAAGAAGTGTCGACGAATATGTATATGTATAATGAGGTAAGGAATAATGAGTAGTGTTTAGGGACTCTGATTTATGAAAAGGATGTTGGAAACCAAGAAACGTACTTTAAGAGTTATGAAATGTGTGTGTATATGCATGAATGTATTACAATGCAGACGAAAATTTTTTGGACACTGTTATATCAATAGCATTTTGTTTCTACAGATTTGCAACGCTAATTCTTGACCTGTGAAATATTTTTATATGACTGCCACGGTGGCGGAAACTGCTGTCGTAAATATTTCCGTAAGAAAGTTAAGTGACCACCTGCACGTAATGCGTCGCGGGCACCCAGCTGTGTCAGACGCCTGGAGAAAACGCCATTATTGCGAGCCCTTTTCAGCGGCACAGGTAGAACAAAAAAAAAAGGGGAGGCCATTATCCTTGGAAATATTCTTACATCTGCAAACCTGATAATGACAAGTGTCTTTCTACGAGAGTTGAGAGCTACTGACTTACGAAATGCCACATAGCTATTGAATGATGTTTTTATGCTTTGGTTTGCGTAATTGCTTATTTCATTGGATATCTGGATTCCAGCTGTGTTGCAGCATTGCTTTTATAAAATGAAATGCATTTGCTAATGTGAACACTTTCTGTCAACAGATCTATTAAATAATTATTTTATGATCCACATTCTTTAAAAAAAAGGAGCACTTGGAAAGGAAAGAACAATAAGAAGGAACTAGTAACTGCATTCATAATTTTCTTTTCAAGTAATTGGTAACTTTTTGGTAGAATAACTTATTGTGGTGCACCACTTTAATTACATAGACATTAAGATGTGATTATACATTTCCCTTATCTGCATTGTTATCTTTAGTGTACTATTTTTTCTGCTTGAACTATGTCATGTTTAGATATAAGCTGCTGTTTGCCAGGCATAGTGCTACTGAACTTTAATTTGTGTTACTCTGCTAAGCCAGATTTTTTTTGTTTTGTTTTGTTTGCTGCTCATTGCCTTATATTAGTTGTAATTTATGCTGCTTGCTTTGCCTTTTGTATTTTTTATCATTGCTGTTTGTATTAATTGTTTTGTGCTGCTGCATTGCCTCGTTCCTTAGTTTAGCATCTGAGCTCAGTAGATTTAAGTTAGCTTAAGAGGGGGTAGACTGTATAAGAAACTGACTATGGACAATATGAAAAAGATTTGGGCCAAAATGAGTATTGTACACTGAGAAATAATTATATTGAAAGAAATATGAATAGAATACAGAAAGCATGCTTGGATAGGATTTTTTTGGAGGAAACAAAGGATGAAATAAGAGGAAAGATATATGAAGTTTTGGGTTGGACTGCAGTACCACATGTTACACTGAAAACGAACCCTGTCCTTTCCTATTGGTGTTATCCCACTATGTGTTTGTGTACCCTTGTGTATTTGTTTTCTTCCTGTCTCTGTGTAGTTTCATAGAATTTTTTCTTCTTTTAATATTAAGCTATATTCACTATGAGGAGGAATACTGTTATCCTCAAATATAAGTTGCATTAATAATATGTTATTTTCTTTGTAAAGTTGTTTACAATTCTGTTCTGTTTCAATGTTCATGTGTGAAATTAATGTTTCGAAAACTATTCTCATTATTTTATGTATGTACTTATGTCACTATTTTTGTAACACTGATGTATATGTTTATTTCTATTCTTTTGTAAAGCCTGTACTACAAATGTTATCTGTATTATTATGTTTTTAATGATGTATTTTGTACCTTTGTAATTGTATTCTTATGTTATAAAATTGTAATTGTCACCAGTTCATGACATTATTAACTTGTTAGTTACATTTCACTGCACACATTTACGTTGGTCATAGTATATGGACAATATGTGAGAAGTAGGGACTGATAGTGTTTGCACGTGTGTTAATAATTCAGCAAGGGACTGGATAACAGCATTGTTGGTTCTAAGGACAATTTCAAAAAACTTTGTGAGTGCACAAGTGGTGGTTTATGGACTTGCTATATTATCCGCAAGACTCTTCAATGGTGATTGTGCACCTGCACAGTCGCAACAGATGGCTGCTGGCCGTCTCTACAAGGACTACAGTGGGTCTGCACCTTCGATGGCCCACCAATACCGTAATCTCTACAAGGACTACAGTGGGTCTGCACCTCTGGTGGCCCACCAATACCATTATTTCTACAAGGACTGCAGTGGGTCTGCACCTCTGGTGGCCCACCAATATCGTAATCTCTACCAGGACTACGGTGGGTCTGCTCTGTGATGACCTACCTACCAATATTCTTCAAAACGTCGAATGAACCCTGCTGTGGGTTTGCTCTGTTGTGGCCCATTACCTGTCAGCAGGTCAAGAGTCAGCACTGTCTTTCCGTTGGAAGGACAACACTACTTCTTCAAGACGGCATGGAAATCCACTACTTCCGTGTGCATTGTCTTTTACTGCTCAGACTTTGAGAAAAGAAACGGCAGTTTCACTGTGATGAACAATGTGGACTGTCTTTATGGACTGTGAGAACTTTTTAGCTTTTGACCAACAATGTATCAATAAGTGTGTGCATTTTATATCTTTGTTACTGTAATTGTGAAAAATTTTTGTCAAATCTGTATTGGCCAGTGCCCAACACCATTTGTAAAAATTTTTGTGGGGAGCATGGGCGCTATGTAAGTAGGCTGTTTATGTTTTCTTATTGGCAACGTTACGTAGCGCTCAATATGAAAATCACTGGCTGTGATGTGTGCAGTCTGTGGCTGCTTTGCATTGTTGTAATACTCGCCATTGTAGTGTTAGGCAGCTGGCTGTGAACAGCGCGTAGCGTTGCGCAGTTGGAGGTGAGCCGCCAGCAGTGGTGGATGTGGGGAGAGAGATGGCGGATATTTGTAATTTGTCATGAACTGGTATATTTATACATGATGGTATTAAGGTAAATACATTGTTTGCTCTCTATTAATATCTTTCATTTGCTAACTATCCCTATCAGTAGTTAGTGCCTTCAGTAGTTTGAATCTTCTATTTAGCTGGCAGTAGTGGCGCTCGCTGTACTGCAGTAGCTTGAGCAGCGAAGATTTTTGTGAGGTAAGTGATTTGTGAAAGGTATAGTTTAATGTTTGTCAGGGCCATTCTTTAGTAGGGAATTTTGAAAGTCAGATTGCGTTGCGCTAACAAAATATTGTGTATCAGTTTAAGCACAGTCATATATAAATGGTTAAAAAGGGGACGTTTCAGGTTTTTCCTCAATTTATTGACCGGCCGCTGTGACCGAGCGGTTCTAGGCACTTCAGTCTGGAACCGCGCTGCTGCTCCGGTTGAAGGTTCGAATCCTACCTCGGGCATGGATGTGTGTGATGTCCTGAGGTTAGTTAAGTTTAAGTAGTTCTAAGTCTAGGGGACTGATGACCTCAGATGTTAAGTCCCATACTGCTTAGAGTCATTTGGACCATCAATTTAGTGAACATAGTCACTAGGTGTGAGATCGGGGCTGTGAGAGAGTTGACTTAAAACATCCCAACCAAACGAAGTCAGCTACTCTTGCGTTGCATGAGCGGTGTGCGGACGCGCGCTCTCTTGAAGCAGACAGAGTCTCGTTGTCAGCACGTCTGTGTTGTATGGCTCTGCAAAGTTTCTTCATGACCCCACAGTATCTTGCAGCATTTATGGTCCCACCTATTTCCAAAAAATCAACGGGAGAAACTCTTTTCCTGTCCCAAAACACTGACACGACGATTTTCCTTGCTATATCCTGGGTGTGAATTTCTTGGCTATAATATTTCCGTTCATCTCCCTTATACAGACACTCTATATACTCCTTTTGCCTTTCAGGTTTCCCTTCCTTGCTTAGGACTGGTTTTACATCTGAGCTCTTGATTTTCATACAGTTGCTTCCCTTTTCTCAAAAAGTCTTTTTAAATTTCCTGTAGGCAGAATCCATTTTGCCCTAGTGAAACATTCCTACATTTGTCCTCTACCCATTCTTGCTCAGCCATTTAACACTTCCTGTCCAACTCATTTTGAGAGACGTTTGTATTCCCCTTCGCTAGCTTTATTTGCTGCATTTTTATATTTTCTTCTTTCATCAATTGAATTCAATGTCTCTACTATGCCTTGTCTTTCGACCTATTTGACACTCTGCTGCCTTCTCTATTTCATCTCTTATAGCTATCTATTTGTCTTCTACTGTATTCCTTTTCCCTGCTCTACTCAACCGCTGCGTAATGCTTCGTCTAAAACTATCAGCAACCTCTAGTTTTTTCAACTTATCCTTGTTCCGTCTCCTTAATTTCCTACCTTTTTTGCAGTTTCTTCAGGTTTAATGTACAGTTCACTACTAATAATTTGTGGTCAGAGTCCAATCTAACCCTGTAAATGTCTTACAGTTTAAAATCTGGTTCCAAAAACCCTTTCTTGCCATTATGTAATCAATCTGAAACCTTCCAGTGCCTCCAGGAGTCTTCCATGTATACGCGCTACTTTTATGATTGTCAAACAAGGTGTTAGCGATGGCCGCGCGGGGTAGCCGAGCGGTCTAGGGTGCCTTGTCACGGTCCGCGCGGCTCCCCCCGTCAGAGATTCGAGTCCTCCCTCGGGCATGGGTGTGTGTTGTCCTTAGCGTAAGTTAGTTTAAGTTAGATTAAGTAGTGTGTAAGCCTAGGGACCGATGACCTCAGCAGTTTGGTCCCATAAGACCTTACTACAAATTTCCATTGTTACCAATGATTAAATTATCCTATGTGCAAAATTCCACGAGACGGCTTGCTCTTTCATTTCTTTCCGTGAGTCGAAATTAAATTTTTGCTTTTCTTCCTTTTCCTACCACCAAACTGCTGTCTCCCATGACAATTAAATTATCGTTTCCTTTAACTATCTGAATAATTTCTTTAACTCATCATACATTTCTTCAGTCTCTCCATTATCTCCAGAACTAGTTAGCATATAAACTTGTACAACTATTGTAGGTGTGAACTTAGTGCCTATCTTGGCTACGTTAATGCGTTCACTATGCTGTTTCACGTAGATTACCTGCATTCCTATTTGCTTATTCATTATTACACCCACTCTTGCATTATCCCTTTGTGATTTTGTATTTATAACCCTGCATTCATCTGACAGAAGTCCTGTTTCTCTTGACACCGAGCTTCGCTAAGTCTCAATATATTGAACTTCAAGCTATCCATTTCCGTTTTTAAAACCTCTAACCTACCTGCCCGATTAAGGCATTTAACATTCCAAGATACTATCCGTAGAACGACAGATTTGTTTTCCTTGGTGATGACATCCTTCTGAGTAGTTCCAGCATGGAGATCCGAATGGGAAATTCTTTCATATCCAGAATATGTTACCCAACAAGAACCTATCATAATTTAACCATATAGTAGAGCTACATGCCCTCGGGAAAATTACAGCTGCAGTTTCCCCTCGCTTTAGGCTGCTCGCAGTACCAGGACAGCAACGCCATCTTGGTTAGCCAGATGAGTCAATCATCCAGACTGATGCCCCTGCAACGACTGAAAAGGGTGCCGCCCCTCTTCAGGAGCCGTATGTTTGTCTGGCTTCTCGACAGGCATCACTCCATTGTTGTAGTACACACAGTACAGCTATGTACGGTTAAGGCAGACAAGCGACCCAAACCGACGGCAAGTCCGTGGTTCATGGGAAACATCGGAAACTATGAACGAAATTTTCACTCTGCAGCGGAGTGTGCGCTGATATGAAATTTCCTGACAGCTTAAAACTGTGTACCAGACGGAGATTCGAACAAAGGACCTTTGCCTTATGCGGAAAAGTGCTCTGCACTTGATATGAAACTTTCTGGCAGATTAAAACTTTGTTGCCAGACTGAGATTAGAGCTCGGGACCTTTGCCTATTGCGGGCAATTGCTCTACCAACCGAGCTAGCAAGCACGATTTACGACCAGCCTTTACAGTTTCAATTCTGCCAGTAACTCGTCTCCTAGGTTCCAAACTTCACAGGAGCTCTCCTGCGAACCTTGCAGAGCTAGCACTCCTGGAAGAAAGGATATTGCGGAGACATGGCTTAGTCACAGACAGGTGGATGGTTCCAGAATGAAGTATTGACTCTACAGGGGAATATGCGCTCCTCTGAATATTCCTGGCAGACTAAAACTGTATGCCAGACCGAGACTCGGGATCTTTGCCTTTCGTGGGCAAGTGCTCTGCCAGCTAACCTCCCTTCCAGGAGTGCTATTCCTGCATGGTTTCCAATAGAACTTTCGAAGGTAGGAGACGAGATACTGGCCAAACTGAAGCTGTGACGATGGGGTGTGAACTGTGCTTGGGTAGCTTATCCAGTAGAGCACTTGCCCACGAAAGGACAAAGTCCAGAGTTCGAGTCTCGACCTGATACACAGTTATAACCTGCCAGGAAGTTTCTAACCAGAGCAGACACCTCTGCAGCGTGAAAATTTCTTTCTGAAAACATCCCCCAGGCTATGCCTATGCCATGTCTCCGCAATATAATTTCTTAAGAAGTGCTAGTTTTGCAAGGTTCATAAGAGAAAAATGGTTCAAATGGCTCTATGCACTATGGGAGGTCATCAGTCCCACAGACTTAGAACTACGTAAACCCAACTAACCTAAGGACATCACACACGTCCATGCCCGAGGTAGGATTCGAACCTGCGACCATAGCAGCCGCGTGGTTCCGGACTGAAGGGCCTAGAACCGCTCGGGCACAGCGGCCGGCTCGCACGAGAACGTGTGAAATTTGGATGGTAGGAGACGAGATGTTGGCACAATTGAAGCTGTGAGTAAGGTGCATGAGTTGTGCTCGGGTAGCTCAGTTGGTAGAGCACTTGCCCGCCAGAGGCGATGGTCCCGAGTTCGAGTCTCGGTCCGGCTCACAGTTTCATTGGAAACTGTGGTTTAACCAACATAAAATAGCAATATTGCTTCAGAGCAAAGTAGTGTGTTTGCACGTGCTCTTTACGCTTTTTTCTGTAACAATCCAGAAGAATTGTACTTGTTTCCCATTGCCATTACGTGAAGTTTTTTGTTGTCATGTTGTATGTGCTTGGAATGTACGAACATAAATTTGTTTACATCATCAGGTATACCACTCACATAAATGCAGCTGACTGCTGTGTATTACATCGAACTTCAAGGATGAAACTCTCTCTCCGGGAGACAACGCCGAGGCAGGCTTGGCTTTAGCCGGTGGCAGTGACGGGAGGGCACTGTGTACAGCCACCTCTTTTTTGCTTCTCGGCTAAATAATTACGACTGAAACTTTTTCTACCAACAGGACTTTTACCTGCTATGTCCACCTCTTCAATGACCGCGAAGCCCTCGGTTGTGGAATTTCATAACTCTACTGAAACAATTACTCGTGATCATGTGTTAGTCAAAGATCAAATCCTTACCTTGGAAAAATCCGACTTCGTAGATATCGATGACCAGCTACACACAAACTTGTCTTTTTCCATCCTTCAGACCTTTCATGTACAATTTATACTTCCCGTAAGGTAAGGCGACGAACTTTTTTAGGGTGATCGGTCGTGTCCAGTACCGATGCATGTAGTAGGTGCCCTGCTAGCAGAGGTAGCGATGTAATTACACAATACAGGTTTTGTGACTAAATCAAAACTTCAACTTGTAGGATTATTCTTTGTCGAGGTCTTTACTGAGTAACAGATGTAGCAGTCTCTTCCTGTTTTTTTTTCTGCTCCTTTCATAATTTAGACACGCTTATTGCATTTTGGCCGTCATATATTGGCACACGTAAGTTAAGGAAATAACAAAGGATGTTGAAATTCACACTCTAATAGTTAACATAGCAATGAGTGAACATCCTGATACTTCTCAGCAATCAGTGGCGAATGACAAAGACAGGAACAGGAAAGTCGAAATCTCAAGGCATTCGCCTAACACGAGTCAAATTAAGAAACAGAGTGTAAGACGTCGTGGTCTCCTGACCTTCATTGCTTACACATTCCGTCCTCACAATCATATTCCGCAAATCAAGACGCTTCATTCGAGCCCCAACTCGATAAGATAAAGTCAGTATTGTATGAATTCATGTAAATTATATACAAATAACTAATAAATCACAAGTGCGCACCGTGGTTGAAATACTCGAGGCTGGCGTACACACTTACATTCCAGACACGACGCCACAGGGGCTTTTAGCTCGAGAGAGGCAAAACCGCACGCCAGGAGGCCAGTCCCAACCCATCTACGTCGGCCGGTGACCGCCTATAGAGCAGACAGCGTTTGCCTGAGTGAAAGGGGGAACGACCCCGTGTTCGGCTTAAAAGCAAATTCCGCTACACTGTCTGGGAGCGGCCAGCCTACGCATTCTTTACACATAGCACGCAGTTTCAGAGATTTTCACAGAGAGACAGCAAACGCCAAGCGCTGATACTACAGATTTCCGAATTGGTCGCCTTAAACGAAACGTCATTCTCCCGTTTTAGATGAGCAATGCTGATTGGCAGACGATATTTCTGACGCCTTGAGCTGAAGGAGTAATGGAAGAGACCGAAAGATATTCCCCTTCACGTCCGGCGTGGAGAGGGGCCGTTGCGTTGTCGCTCTTGGAGCGAGAACACGTAACGAGAGTGTGCGCGCTCGTACATGTACTCAAAAAGCGAGGAACAAGTCTCTCCTCAGTACTTCACTGGGAGAGCACCTCTGTCGAGAGCGAATCGAAGTGTGACTCTATATTCAGTCCTTGAAATTAAGCATTGTTCACTGTATTGGCCGACACACTTATTGTGCAGTGTGAATGGACAGAGTTATAGTTAAACGCCTGCGAGGGAATTTTGAGTGGCATCGCAGTGGACTGGTTATCTGACTGGTGTACCACGCCAAAAGTTAGACTAGGGGTGAATAGAAGTCCTTGACTTCATCAAGGCGTAGGGAGAGTTTGATTGGGGAAGGTCAATCCAGACAGAACGAGACTTATCTTATTTGTCAGCAGCGAGCGGCGCAGACAGCAGTCATCGCAGCTTAAAGTATTGTGCGCTACAGTTCTTGCGAGCCCCATATATCCTCCACAATAGTACACTTCACTGCATTTCGCACGCGACAGCCTCGACCATACCTAGCAACATTCTAACGGATGATTATTCAAGTTGAGTATCTCCTCCATGTCCGAACAACATCTCTTTGGTTCACTCAGAGACTCCTGGACACTTCCCTTGTTGAGAGCCCTTCCTGGCACAAAGAGACAATGTGGACGCGATCGAACTGCGGTATCTAGGCATGGTTGAAGTACAGACAACATGAGCCATGTACCTCCTTCCTGGTGGAATGACCAGTACTGATCGGCTGTCGGACCCCATCTGTCTAATAGGCGCTGCTCGTGCATGATTGTTTACATTTTTGGGCAGGTTTTGTGACATCTCTGAACAGTCAAAGGGACTGTGTCTGTGGTACAATATCCATAATCAGTGACTGTCTTCAGGAGTTCTGGGAACCGGTGTGATGCAAAACTTTTTTTGGTGTGTGTAAATGGATACTTAAATATGGAGCTCTAAAACCGGCAGTATATTTACAACGTGAAGCAGATACTTTTATGAGCCGATGGGTTGATATTTTATCAATCTGTTTATAGAATATCTATATGTTGATGCCATTTAAATATCGATATATCGGATACTCGATACCTTTAAAAATATCAACAGTTCTATCAGAAAGAGCAGGTGGCTGTTTCTCGAGGAGGTCCTGGCTATACTTCAGTCTTCCGTGAAGACGTATCCGTGACCACAGGACTGCATGCATTCGTTCCTGGTGTGACGAAGGCTTACAAACCCTACCGCACGTCGTCCGTTAAATCACTTAGTCTTAAGGCCAGGTTCTCATTCAAAATGGTCGAGAAATCGATTTTTTGTTGCATTTTTGGAAGATATTTGCGTCAGGAATGTTGATATACGGTCTTGGAATTGCAGACTAAACATAAGTAACGAAAACATTATTTTTATCAAATTTTGATTAAAATTGGCCAAAAGATAATATTCGGTCAGCCATAATGGATTATCCATTTTGAATGTTGAAAATCTAACTTCAGATTTGTGTTCAGCGACATGAAAAGTGTATAATGGCATATAGTTTTTACGCAAGTTCAGCTAATAATTAATATAAAAGTTCGTCGTAAACTTTAGTCATGGTTTTCCTCGAGAAACGATTTTTCAAAACTGCACGCAGCATAAAATAAAAACGGTTCAACCTATTAGCTTCTAACTTTGACTCCCGAAAAGCAATAACTACTTTTTGTAAAGCCATAAACAGTAAAACAAAAAATCCAACACAGAGTTCGATTTAGCATCATATCGTTAAATTTATTTGCAATGTAGTTAGGTACAAGCTCCCATAAATTTAGTGTCATATCTACTGATGTTATCCATTTTTGATTTGAGATAACTTCTAGAGGCTACACTCTACGCAGCAGGTGTACTTCAAACTCGTAGGTTCTTGATCAGACCTCGATTATGGGCTCCATTTTCTTCTTGTTTGTATCGAAAATCAAAAATATAGTTGAACGTATGTCTTTTCATTGTCTCACAAAAAATTTCGAAACTTTGCATATTTTTTTAGTTCATTTGAATGAGAACTTGGACGTAATTTCCAATGAAACATGGACTCCCATTCTCTGCAAATCAAGGACAACATGAAGACTGCGTGCCTTGTGACGCCGTAGCAGTGTCGTATCTGTTGTGGAAGGGGCATCTGACTTTTTGCCACTGTGGCTCTTGTGTGCGTGGGGTTGCTATTCTGTTATTCTGCTTAACGAATTAATCTGAGATGTACCCTTTACCCTGTGGCTACTGCAAGATGCAATTTACACCCCCACACTACCACAGAAGTCAGACAGACGCTCCTAAAGAGAAATGCCTGAAAAAATTTCAGCAATAAATATCTTCTGGAGTCCTCCGCTGTAAGGAAATGACACAAAAATTTACAAAATTTCTTACGTAGCTACTCGGATATTTGGGTACTGGAGTAGTGCTAGTTAGTGTAAGAAAAACATGAAACCAATGAAAATTATTATTTATTTTGCAAAAATTCTGAGAAATCACAATGGCACTTTTAGTTATGAACTAAACTACTGCAGTGGATGACCACTACCTACGGATTATAGCTCGGAGGAACCCTGACGGCGACGCCACCATGTTGAGTAATGCTTTTCGTGCAGCCACAGGACGCCGTGTTACAACTCAAACTGTGCGCAACTTCACTCCCGACGTCCATGGAGAGGTCCATCTTTGCAACCACGACACGATTATAGTTGGTGGAGACTTTAATTTACACTCGATATGTTGGCGAAAATACATGTTTAATTTCGGAGGTACGCATAAAATATCATCCGAAATCGTTCTAAACGCATTCTCTGAAAATTATTTCGACCAATTAGTTCATGAGCCCATGCGAATAGTAAACGGCTGTGAAGACACACTTGACCTCTCAGCAACAAATAATCCTGAGTTAATAACGAGCATCAAAACCGATACAGGGATTAGTGAACACAGGGTTGTCGTACCGAGACTGAATATTGTAATCCCCAAATCCACAAAAAATAAACGAAAAATATACCTATTCAAAAAGGCAGATAAAAATTCACTTGACGTCTTCCTGATAGACAATCTCCACTCATTCCTAATTAATAAAATAAGAGTAGATCAGATGTGGCTTCAAATCAAAGAAATAGTATTGGCAGCAGTTGAGAGATTTATTCCAAATAAATTAACAAACGACGCAGCTGATCCTCCTTGGTTCACAAAACGAGTTAGAACACTTTTGCAGAAACAACGAAACAAATGTGTCAAACAGACGCAAAATTCCCAAGATTGGCGATCTTTTACAGAAGCTCGAAATTTAGCGCGGACTTCAATGCGAGACGCTAATAACAGTTTGAGGCGTGGTAAAAGTTGCTGTTCTGTAGAGCGAGCCGCAGCGCGTAGTGTGGAGCAGTCGCCCTCCGTTTCTGGCGGTGTCGCCGCTGTGGCAGTCGCAGCTTTGGTGTCTCCCTCTGGTGGGAAAGGGGAAAGGTTGCCTGTTCACGTGCATTTAAGGGGCGCTGTGAGCTCGCCAGTGGGTCAGTCTGGCTCAGTCTCTCGTCCACTGCTTGCTCCTCTGTCTCTCGTCCGCATTTGTTAGGCAGTTAGTGTCTGTCTGTCGTTCGGAGCTGCCTCTGTCATGTTTCACGGATTCGGTGTGTGAACGAATTTATTGCTTGAAATGTAACGGCCGCATTCCCTAAATATGTTTTTATCTTGCCTATCATCTGGAGAGGAGGTATATGTGTACTGTAGAGCATGTTTGGCCAACCTTGCATAATTTTATGTTAGATTGCATTTCATGGGCTTTTATTTAAATGGTCATTTTAGTAAATAAAATTGACACTCTTCCACCATAAGACATTCTTAGAACTTAAAATCAAGTTGCACCTTCAGTGGAACGTTTATCTTTTAATTTTAGTCTTTTGTACCATTTCCATCCCTCCTATGGGGTGCATAGTTTGTGTGCTTGTGTGAATTGTTAAAACTTTTACTTTACGGTAATCTGGTGTGTTGCAGATTTGCACCAGTGTAGTCTTTCAGAGGCTGTTGTGAGCGATCGTAACTACGGCCGCGTCTAAAGGGAGCGGCAAGGTTCTCAGCCCAAAAGCTCATACACTCAAAAATTTGTTTCTTTCTGCCTCTGAATAAATTGTAACTTGAGGTTTAGAGGGTGCTTTCTGCTTATAATTTTAAATCTGTTTCTAAAAAAAAAAAATCAGTTAGGAATAAAATTCCCATTTGTTGAAGGCAAATTGATTTTGATTTCATAAGTTACTCCCTGGCAACTACTTCCACGCTCACATAGTGTGACTAAATGTGTTAATGTTGTTGATGAATCGCTAGTAAATAAAGTAAATTTTTAAGAATATTCTTTGACATTAAATCCACAGTTCACAGTTTCCACAACGAAACTTTGTCTCGAAAACTGGGAGAAAACCCAAAGAGATTCTGGTCGTATGTAAAGTTTGTTAGTGGGAAGAAACAATCAATGCCTCCTCTGCGCGATAGCAATGGAGATACTATCGAAGACAGTGCTGCCAAAGCACAGCCTTCCGAAACCCCTTCACAAAAGAAGACGAAGTAAATATTCCAGAATTCGAATCAAGAACAACTATCAACATGTGTAATGTAGAAGTAAATATCCTCAGAGTAGTGAAGCAACTGAAATCACTTAACAAAAGCAAGTCTTCTGCACCAGACAGGAAACCAATTAGGTTCGTTTCTGAGTATGCTGATGCATTAGCTCCATACTTAACAATCGCATACAACTGTTCGTTCGACGAAAGATCCGTACTAAAAGACTGGAAACTTGCACAAGTCACACCAATATTCAAGGAAAGTAGTAGGAGTAATCCACTTAATTACAGGCCCATATCGTTAACGTCTATATGCAGCAGGATTTCTGGAACATATATTGTGTTTGAACATCATGAATCACCTCGAAGAAAACTATCTATTGACACACAGTCAACATGGGTTTAGAAAACATAAAAAAATGGCTCTAAGCACTGTGGGACTTAACATCTGAGGTCATCAGTCCCCTATACTTAGAACTGCTTAAACCTGACCAACCTAAGGACATCATACGCATCCTTGCCTGAGGCAGAATTCGAACCTGCGACCCTAGCAGCAGCGTGGTTCCGGACTGAAGCGCCTAGAACCGCTCAGCTTCGGCGGCCGGCTTAGAAAACATGGTTCCTGTCAAACACAACTAGCTCTTTATTCACATGAAGTGTTGAGTGCTATTGACAAGGGGTTTCAGACCGATTCCGTATTTCCAGATTTCCGGAAGGCTTTTGACCCTGTACCACACAAGCGGCTTGTAGTGAAATTGCGTGCTTATGGAATATCGTCTCAGTTATGTGACTGGATTTGTGATTTCCTGTCAGAGAGGTCACAGTTCGTAGTAACTGACGGAAAGTCATCGAGTAAAACAGAAGTGGTTTCTGGCGTTCCCCAAGGTAGTGTTATAGGCCCTTTGCTGTTCCTTATCTATGTAAACGATTTGGGAGATAATCGAAGTACCCGTCTTAGGTTGTTTGCAGATGACGCTGTCGTTTATCGAATAATAGAATCATCAGAAGATCAAAACAAACTGCAAAACGATTTAGAAGAGATACTTGTTTCAAATGGCTCTGAGCACTATGGGACTTATCATCTGTGGTCATCAGTCCCCTAGAACTTAGAACTACTTAATCCTAACTAACCTAAGGACATCACACACATTCATGCCCGAGGCAAGATTCGAACCTGCGACCGTAGCGGTCACGCGGTTCCAGACTGAAGTGCCGAGAACCGCACGGCACACCGGCCGGCTTAGAAGAGATATCTAAATGGTGCGAAAAGTGGCAGTTGACTCTAAATAGCGAAAAGTGTGAGGTCATCCACATGAGTGCTAAAAGGAATTCGTTAAACTTTGGTACACGATAAATCAGACTAATCTAATAATTGTAAATTCAACTAAGTGCTTAGGAATTTCAATTATGAACAACTTAAATTGGAAGGAACGCATAGAAAATGTTGTGGGGAAGGCTAACCAAAGACTACATATTATTGGCAGGACACTTAGAAAATGTAACAGACCTAGTAAGGAGACTGCCTACACTACACTTGTCCGTCCTCTCATAAAATACTGCTGCACAGTGTGGGACCCGTACCAGATAGGACTGACGCAGTACATCGAAAAAGCTCAAAGTAGGGTAGCACGTTTCGTATTATAGTGAATTATGGGAGAGAGTGTCACAGAAATGATTCAGGATTTGGGCTGCACGTCATTAAACGAAGGCGTTTTTCGTAGCGACGGAATCTTCTCACAAAATTCTAATCACCAACGTAATAATAGATAATTATGAAGGTGGTTCCATGAAACCTCTGCCATGCACTTAAATGTGATTTGCAGAGTATCCATGTAGATATAGATGTAGATGCAGCGTGCTACAGATGGGCCCAACAACATGCCGAATGGATCGCTCAGGATTGCGTCACGTTCTCTTCACTGATGAGTGTCGCATATGCGTTCAACCAGACAATCGCCAGAGACGTGTTTGGAGGCAGCCCAGTCAGGCTGAATGCCTTAGACACGCCAGCGAGTGAAGCAGGGTGGAGGTTCCCTGCTGTTTTTGGGCGGCATTATGTGGGGCCAACGTACGCCGTTGGTGATCATGGAAGGCGCTGTAACGGCTGTACGATATGTGAATGCCATCCTCCGACCGTTAGTGCAACCATATCAGCAGCATGTTCCTGAAACCCAACAAACTGCCATCTGCTGTCTCCTCCTACCGTCCCGTCAGCCTTACCTCGGTCTTCAGCAAGGTCCTGGAATCCATCCTTACCCGACACATCCACCAGCGTCTCCGCCAGCACCGCCTCCTTCCCACTACCTATTGTGGCTTTCGACCGTCCTTCTCTGCCGATGACCTTCTCCTTCACCTCACTCATCTCCTCTCCGAACAGCTCAACTCCCGCCAGTCCACCATCTTCCTCTCCCTCGACCTTGAGCGTGCTTACGACTGTGTATGGCATTCTGGTCTCCTCTTCAAGTTCCAAACATTCACTCTTCCTGACAACTATGTCCGTCTGATAGGGTCCTTTCTTTCCCAACGTCCTTCCTATGTCAGCATCCATAACACAGATTCCTGCACCTTCCACCCTTCTGCCGGTGTGCCCCACGGTTCCAACCTCTCCCCTCTTCTCTACCATCTGTATATGGCAGACATGCCACTGCCTCCACCCCTTGTCCACCTTCTCAAGTACGCCAATGACGCCGCCTTCCTTGCCCTCGCCCCCACCCTGCACCGCTCCCAGCACCTCCTCCAATCCCATCTTGACCGGTTCACCATTTGGTGCAACCATTGGTTGCTCAAGGTCAATCCTTCCAAGAAGCAGGCGACCATTGTAGGCAAAGCCACCCCTTCCTTCCGTCTCCTCGACTTCTATATCACCATTTCTGGCTGTCCTATCACCCTCACCCCCACCCTCAAGTACCTTGTCGTCACCCTTGATCGTCGCTCTCATGGACCCCATCTCTGGACAATCCAAGTCGAGGCACGCTACCTCCTCCGTCTCCTCGAGCTCCTTTCTGGCCGCACATGGGGTCTGGCCCCCTGCACCATCCTCCACACCTAGAAATCCCTCATCTGCCCTATCCTCTGCTACGCCCCTCCAACCTTTTAGAAATCCCTTCAAATCCTAGAACGCCATGCGCTCTGCCTCACCCATTGCATCCATCTCCCCTCCCCCATGCGGATCTTGCATGACCTTATTCCGTTCCCGCACTTCCTCCTTTTCCTCTAACCGACACGGATCCTCTACACCTCCCGTAAACTTGATCCCCCTCACCTGCTCGTCTCTGCCATCCTTCCCCACCCCTGTCCACTGCTGTGCCCACATCCCACCTGCTCTCTATCTCTCCACTCTCCATACCTTCGCCCAGGGTGTCTTTCACCAACTCCCCCTCCCTGGTGATGCCCTCATCCCCTGCATCTAACCCTCCTACCAACTTTGATCCTACCCTTCCACACCCTGTGTTATTTTCCTGAGGGCACCCTATCTCCCTTCTCTCCTTCCTCCCTTCCTGCCCCCCCCCCTCCTCTCCCTGGGCTTCCTCTACCCCCTACCTTGTTTCCTTCCCCTCCCATCTCCTCTGCCACTGGCATCTCCACCCTCGCCTCTCCCTCCTCCCCCACCTTTTCCCCTTTTGGCAGGTCCCTGGACTCGTACACGTAAAGTGAACATTCGCGCGCTGGAGATCGTCGCCAGTGTTTTGTTTGTGCCATCGTGTTAGTGATTCAGTCTTTCGTCATTTGTGCTCCTTCATTCACGTGCGCCGTTTCTGTCGTCTCTGTTAGTGCCAGAGTGCTACACTTATGACCGACTTCATGTATTTTTAAATTTGTGTGTCTACTGGTGTCTATGCGACGTGTTGTTTCGTTTTTCGATGTCTCCACTTGTAATAAATGTATTATCTATGGCCGAAGAGCGGCGTAGTATTGCCGCTGCCGGCCTACCTTTGTATAAGGTGTCAAAATAACAATAAAGGGAAAAAAAGGAAAAGCCTGTGTCGTTCAGAAGTACGATGCAACGTTCCTTAGTCACGCAAAGAGTGCTCATCCCTAAGAACATCGCGTCCTACTTCTGAACTATACGGGCACTGCAATATCATTCTTTTCCAATGGCCGTTCTGTCTAGTGAGGGTTCAGGGAATGGTTTAATATCTCGCCTGCAGGTTGCGTTCCTGATCGAAAATCTATTGTTGTGTGGGTGTACGTGTTTGTGGATACAGGGAAAGAAACCAGGATCTTCAAGAACTGGCGATTTTCAACCCCCCCAGGCTACGCGCACGGAAACGTGCAGCTGCTGCTGCTGTTCCTGATCGCACAGCGAGACGAAATCTCCATGAGGACTTAAAAACTCTTGCATACACACTGAGACTAGTGCACACACTTACAACACACATTCTCGCTTCACAGAAAACCACTTGTGAAGCCTTGATCTAAAACCTGCCTCAGCCTCGTCTTCTCCAGCGTCGAGACACATTTTCATTTCCCTGGATGCGTGAATAAACAACACATGCGATACTGGAGTGGCACGAAAACCCAAGAACTTCATGAGGAGCCCATGCCTACGGAACGTGTGACTGTCTGGTGGGCATTATCAAAAACTGACATTATTGACCCATGGTTTTTCGAAGAGAATGGTAGGGCAGTTACGGTCTCTTTTGAGCATTATGACATCTACATCTACATCTACATTTATACTCCGCAAGCCACCCAACGGTGTGTGACGGAGAGCACTTTACGTGCCACTGTCATTACCTCCCTTTCCTGTTCCAGTCGCGTATGGTTCGCGGGAAGAACGACTGTCTGAAAGCCTCCATGCGCGCTCTAATCTCTCTAATTTTACATTCGTGATCTCCTCGGGAGGTATAAGTAGGGGGAAGCAATATATTCGATACCTCATCCTGAAACGCACCCTCTCGAAACCTGGCGAGCAAGCTACACCACGATGCAGAGCGCCTCTCTTGCAGAGTCTGCCACTTGAGTTTATTAAACATCTCCGTAACGCTATCACGCTTACCAAATAACCCTGTGACAAAACGCGCCGCTCTTCTTTGGATCTTCTCTATCTCCTCCGTCAACCCGATCTGGTACGGATCCCACACTGATGAGCAATACTCAAGTATAGGTCGAACGAGTGTTCTGTAAGCCACCTCCTTTGTTGATGGACTACATTTTCTAAGCACTCTCCCAATGAATCTCAACCTGGTATCCGCCTTACCAACAATTAATTTTATATGATCATTCCACTTCAAATCGTTCCGCATGCATACTCCCAGATATTTTACAGAAGTAACTGCTACCAGTGTTTGTTCCGCTATCATATAATCATACAATAAAGGATCCTTCTTTCTATGTATCGCAATACATTACATTTGTCTGTGTTAAGGGACAGTTGCCACTCCCTGCACCAAGTGCCTATCCGCTGCAGATCTTCCTGCATTTCGCTACAATTTTCTAATGCTGCAACTTCTCTGTATACTACAGCATCATCCGCGAAAAGCCGCATAGAACTTCCGACACTATCTACTAGGTCATTTATATATATTGTGAAAAGCAATGGTCCCATAACACTCCCCTGTGGCACGCCAGAGGTTACTGTAACGTCTGTAGACGTCTCTCCATTGATAACAACATGCTGTGTTCTGTTTGCTAAAAACTCTTCAATCCAGCCACACAGCTGGTCTGATATTCCATAGGCTCTTACTTTGTTTATCAGGCGACAGTGCGGAACTGTATCGAACGCCTTCCGGAAGTCAAGAAAAATAGCATCTACCTGGGAGCCTGTATCTAATATTCTCTGGGTCTCATGAACAAATAAAGCTAGTTGGGTCTCACACGATCGCTGTTTCCGGAATCCATGTTGATTCCTACATAGTAGATTCTGGGTTTCCAAAAACGACATGATACTCGAGCAAAAAACATGTTCTAAAATTCTACAACAGATCGACGTCAGAGATATAGTTCTATAGTTTTGCGCATCTGCTCGACGACCCTTCTTGAAGATTGGGACTACCTGTGCTCTCTTCCAATCATTTGGAACCCTCCGTTCCGCTAGAGACTTGCGGTACACGGCTGTTAGAAGGGGGGCAAGTTCTTTCGCGTACTCTGTGTAGAATCGAATTGGTATCCCGTCACGTCCAGTGGACTTTCCTCTGTTGAGTGATTCCAGTTGATTTTCTATTCCTTGGACACTTATTTCGATGTCAGCCATTTTTTCGTTTGTGCGAGGATTTAGAGAAGGAACTGCAGTGCGGTCTTCCTCTGTGAAACAGCTTTGGAAAAAGGTGTTTAGTATTTCAGCTTTATGCGTGTCATCCTCTGTTTCAATGCCATCATCATCCCGGAGTGTCTGGATATGCTGTTTCGAGCCACTTACTGATTTAACGTAAGACCAGAACTTCCTAGGATTTTCTGTCAAGTCGGTACACAGAATTTTACTTTCGAATTCACTGAATGCTTCACGCATAGCCCTCCTTACGCTAACTTTGACATCGTTTAGCTTCTGTTTGTCTGAGAGGTTTTGGCTGCGTTTAAACTTGGAGTGGAGCTCTCTTTGCTTTCGCAGTAGTTTCCTAACTTTGTTGTTGTACCACGGTGGGTTTTTCCCGTCCCTCACAGTTTTACTCGGCACGTACCTGTCTAAAACGCATTTTACGATTGCCTTGAACTTTTTCCATGAACACTCAACATTGTCAGTGTCGGAACAGAAATTTTCGTTTTGATCTGTTAGGTAGTCTGAAATCTGCCTTCTATTACTCTTGCTGAACAGATAAACCTTCCTCCCTTTTTTGATATTCCTATTAACTTCCATATTCAGGGATGCTGTAACGGCCTTATGATCAATGATTCCCTGTTCTGCACATACAGAGTCGAAAAGTTCGGGTCTGTTTGTTATCAGTAGGCCCAAGATGTTATCTCCACGAGTCAGTTCTCTGTTTAATTGCTCGAGGTAATTTTCGGATAGTGCACTCAGTATAATGTCACTCGATGCTCTGTCCCTACCACCCGTCCTAAACATCTGAGTGTCCCAGTCTATATCTGGTAAATTGAAATCTCCACCTAAGACTATAACATGCTGAGAAAATTTATGTGAAATGTACTCCAAATTTTCTCTCAGTTGTTCTGCCACTAATGCTGCTGAGTCGGGAGGTCGGTAAAAGGAGCCAATTATTAACCTAGCTCGGTTGTTGAGTGTAACCTCCACCCATAATAATTCACAGGAACTATCCACTTCTACTTCACTACAGGATAAACTACTACTAACAGCGACGAACACTCCACCACCGGTTGCATGCAGTCTATCCTTTCTAAACACCGTCTGTACCTTTGTAAAAATTTCGGCAGAATTTATCTCTGGCTTCAGTCAGCTTTCTGTACCTATAACGATTTCAGCTTCGGTGCTTTCTATCAGCGCCTGAAGTTCCGGTACTTTACCAACGCAGTTTCGACAGTTGACAATTACAATACCGATTGCTGCTTGGTCCCCGCATGTCCTGACTTTGCCCCGCACCCGTTGAGGCTGTTGGCCTTTCTGTACTTGCCCAAGGCCATCTAACCTAAAAAAACGCCCAGCCCACGCCACACAACCCCTGCTACCCGTGTAGCCGCTTGTTGCGTGTAGTGGACTCCTGACCTATCCAGCGGAACCCGAAACCCCACCACCCTACGGCGCAAGTCGCGGAATCTGCAGCCCACATGGTCACAGAACCGTCTCAGCCTCTGATTCAGACCCTCCACTCGGCTCTGTACCAAAGGTCCGCAGTCAGTCCTGTCGACGATGCTGCAGATGGTGAGCTCTGCTTTCATCCCGCTAGCGAGACTGGCAGTCTTCACCAAATCAGATAGCCGCCGGAAGCCAGAGAGGATTTCCTCCGATCCATAGCGACACACATCATTGGTGCCGACATGAGCGACCACCTGCAGATGGGTGCACCCTGTACCCTTCATGGCATCTGGAAGGACCCTTTCCACATCTGGAATGACTCCCCCCGGTATGCACACGGAGTGCACATTGGTTTTCTTCCCCAATGATTCAGACAGCTACTCTTGCAGAGCTTAAAGAAATGTGTGTTGGGGATGTCTGATTCCAACAAGAAGGCGCCACAGATCACACAGAACGGACGTCAGTGACAATCGTTCGCGAACATTTCCCCGACCATTTCACGTCTTTGAAGGCCGATCTGCAGTCGCCAGAACGCTGGCCACGTTTAGCCCGCTGCGACTTGGGGCTGTCTTATGGGGCTACCTGAAACCCTTGGTGTGCACCAATCGGTCACAGACACTGCGTAAACTGCAGAACCATATTCGTGCTGCTAATGCCAACATATAGAATTGCTGGATGCTGAAACGAAACTTCGAATTCGACTCTCCAGATGCACTGAGGAGGGCGGAGGCCACCTTCAGGATTAAAAAAGAAATGTAAGGAAAAGAGAATTAAACTGACATCTTCAATACTTTCTGCTTCGTGATTTTTTTATGGTAGGGAAGTACCTGCGCCACATCCAGTACTACGAGGGTCATTCAGTACGTAATGCAAGACTTTTTTTTCTGAAAGCACACTGCTTTTGTCAATATTCCAGTACACCAATTATGCGCAATTCTTTTCGCTACAAAAACTTTTCAACATAATCTCTTTTCAGTCTGACGCCGTTACGCCACCTTAGTGGGACGGTCTGTAGGTCCACATAGCACCACTCTAATGGTCGACGTCAGAGCCTACATCTTGCTTCATCACTAACGTCGCTATCATCCACGTACTGCTTCTCATGGAGTGTATCCATTATTGGACCAAACACGTGCAAGATGCGAGATCCAGGCTGTAGGGTGGACGAGCAAGAACAGTCCAATGAAGTTTTGGGAGCTCCTCTCTGATACGCTGACTAGAGTGACACTTTGCTTGTCATGGAGATAAAGGATTTCGTTTGAATTTTTGTTGCGATGACACTCTGCAGGAGTCACAAACGTGTGCGGCCGGCTGCCATGTGGGATATCGGACAGGTCTGCGTGACCTTTTTGCAGTGATGACTGGCGCCTCGCCCAACGACTCATCTTGCTTTTGTTCAACGCCAGTTCTCCGTAGACATTCGGCAAGTGCCTACGAATATTTGCGGTGCTCTGGTTTCCCACCAAAAGAAACTCAATTACAGCTATGCTCTTGCACACGCCGTTTACATATACTGCTACCACCCACCGAAACTTCACGAAACCGTAGGGACTGAAGAGGGAATATTCCGTGACAAATTCTGCATTTTTTCAATCGAAACTGACCGTAAAAAATAGAATCCATTACTTACTGAATGCCCCTCGTATAAGCTGTCTTTCCAGTTGAAGTAATCAGTGACTCTCATACGATCTTTTTGAATTTATTTACGCTCCTTGCCATTATTAAACTGATAGCGTTCATTTAACGAATCTATTTATCAAGCCAGGTGGTCATGTACTGCACGAGCTACACACTAGTGCGTACTCTCCCAGGATCATTTTGCCTTCAGCAAACGTGTTGATTCACTGAGAGTTGCCTGCGCGATCGACACTCATTTATTGAGCACAAGATTACTAGCAGAGATTTTGTACGAATTTTTCCGGTTGTAGGAGGTAAGTTTACATCAGGATATTCGCAGCAGGTTATCGTCACTGAGTTTCCATTCACTGTTATTCTATTATTCAACATTCTCAATCTTAGCGTGGAGAAGTACTGAAGGCAGAAGCCAACGTAAGAAGGGCCGTATCTATGCGGGGTGAGGGGGGGGGGGGGGGGGACTGGGTTATTTGCGTAGTACGGCAATTTCAAGGGGCGCCAAATTCATATTATTGAAGAAAAAACCTTGTTTTACAAAGCGACAGCCCACGTATCGATTATTCATATGATTCTGAAACATATCCCTATTGATTTCCGAACATTCTAAGTTCATTTCTGAACGTATCATAAGTTGACTCAACGCGTGCATACAGTACGTGATGTCTCTGCTAGGGGAATCCCCGTCGCATCCAGAAGTTAATAACTTTCCCGCAGACAAAGGGGGATGGAGCTGTATGAGCCGATCCCAATAAATGAGAACGGGTGAATACCAATCGCTGTTTTTTTATGTGGTTGATTAGGTGTGCGAATGATAAGCCTTATTTTAACTTTTAGCGAAGTCCATAGATTCAGACAACCAGAGTGGAAATAAGCGACTAACAGCAACATCAGGTAATGAAAATTACATATTATTTCCCCAATGTATCCCAGAAAATGAAATTCTGAGAGGAAATTTTTGTTAGATTGATACACTACTAACGGCCAGTGGTACAGTCTCCGGCTAGCAGCAGCTTAATTCTATTCCCGGAATAGCGCGGAAAATGCTTTTCACGCACATGTAAAAAACGCCTAACCGGAGAATGGACGCGGGATAACTAAACAGAATACTGGCTGGGTTAGTGAAGTCAACTGGAGAACAATTTTTTAAAATGGCAGGAATAGTTACAGAATTAGTGATGATAAGATTGCTTGTTAGAACGAGTAAGGAGAAAAAACGAGAACATCACACAAATTATATGGAAGAATATGACGATCTCAAATTTATACAAAAATTTCGTACTACTACTACTTCTCGATCTCATGCTTGAGAAATTGGAGAATATGAACGAAAAGTGAAACTCCTAACATAAAATTTTTGCTTGTAGTAAGCCTAATAGGCATTTGATGTGCGCACTTTGTGAGTTATATTCTGTCGTGTTATTTATATAAATAAGGTAGATAAACATAACCATTTGTGCCAAAACAGTCGCGCCTATTTGGCGAGTGTTACAACTGCTGCAATATTAAACAGACGTGTTTCGTTTTATCTAGCAGACACTGACAAAATAGACGTAATCAAATCGAGAAACCCCGCCAGTCTTGGGTACTACTCGTATTAACAGCTTTTTCAGTATTAGGCAACACATTTTAATTTTTCATGTACCAAAACGTTTCACGAACTTTGATGGCGTAATACACATATCAAAAAAAGTTTTGCATCACCCTGGTTCCCAGAACTCCTGAAGATAGACGTTGACTGACTGTTCACTGATGTCACTAAACCCTCCAAAAGATGTAAACAACCATGCATGAGCAACGACTATTAGAAGGAAGGGGTCCGATAGCCGATAAGTTACAGCCATTCCACCAGGAAGGAGGTAAACGGCTCGTGTTGTCTGTAGTTCAACCATGCCTAGACGGCCAATACCGCGGTTAGATCGCGTCCACATTGTTACTTTGTGCCAGGAAGGCAAGTGTCCAGGCGTCTCGGAGTGAACTAAAGCGATCCTGTTCGGACATGGAGGATGTACAGACGACCTGTCGATGACATGCCTCGCTCAGGACGCCCAAGGGCTACTACTGCGGTGGATGACTTCTACCTACGGATTATGGCTCGGAGGAAGGCAACGCCACCATGTTGAATAATGCTTTTCCTGCAGCCACAGGACGTCGTGTTACGACGCAAACTGTGCGCAACAGGCTGCATGATGCGCAACTTCACTCCTGACGTCCATGGCGAGGTCCATCTTTGCAACCACAACACCATGCAGTGCGGCACAGATGGGCCCAACAACATGCCGAATGGACAGCTCAGTACTGGCGTCACGTTCTCTTCACCGATGAGTGTCGCACATGCCTTCAACCAGACAATCGCCAGAGACGTGTTTGGAGGCAGCCTGGTCAGGCTGAATGCTTTAGACACACTGTCGAGCGAGTGCAGCAAGGTGGAGGTTCCCTGCTGTTTTGGCGTGGCATTATGTGGGGCCGACGTACGCCGCTGGTGGTCATGGAATGCGCGCTAACGGCTGTACAATACTTGAATGCCCTTGTCCGACCGATAGCGCAACCAGATCCGTTGCATATTGGCGAGGCATTCGTCTTCATGAACGTCAATTCGCGCCCCCATCGTGCACGTCTTCTGAATGACTTCCTTCAGGATAACGACATGAACCCCATCGAACATGCCTGGGATGGATTGAAAAGTGCTGTTTATGAACGACGTCACACACCAACCACTCTGAGGGATTTACGCCGAATCACCGTTGAGGAGTGGGACAATCTGGACCAAGATTGCCTTCATAAACTTGTCGATAGTACGCCACGACGAATACAGGCATGCATCAATGCAAGAGGACGTGCTACTGGGTATTAGAGGTACCGTTGTGTACAGCAGTCGGGACCACCACCTCTGAAGGTCTCGCTGTATGGTGATGCAATGTATGGTTTTCATGAGCAATAAAAACGACGGAAATGATGTTTACGTTGATCCAATTTTCTGTACAGGTTCCGGAACTCTTCTAACCGAGGTGATGCAATTTTTTTTATATATATATGTGTAGATTCTTTCGCAGAAAGGAAAGCACGCCGTGAAAGCTGTAGCAAGATAAGAGAGAAAATGCTTGGACCTAAGGATTGATGAAATGTGTAGTGTCTTGCTTCTCTCTTGTCTTTATTGCGACGAAGTTGTGGCACTGCACTGCGGCACACCTTAGACCAAATAAGGTGTTTTACATTTCGCAGAATACATATGTCTTGTATATCATACTCTTCAGAAATATGTGCGCTATTTTTTGAAAATTCGATTTTTTTTTAATTTCTGGCGGTCTATCTCAAACTCTCGAGGGGGAGGATGGGGAGCGGGAAGTCGCCACTATCACGTCTTGGCTCTGGTCCCAAAATATCGTAGATCCGGGGCTGAAGGTAAGTCTGACCTGTATTAGCGTCTTCTTGACATTGGGTCAGGTAACGTTAAATTAAATCTTTTGTGGATAAATGTTCATACATTGTAAGTGGACAATTTAATGAGGGCCGTTTTCTGTAGGTAGTATAACACGTTACAAATCACTTGGTACGAGGGGTAGCAACAGCTGTAACGATGCATTTCGAACGATGAAAACGGCAGCAGATGCGTCAAAATGGTTTACTAATCGCGACTGGTTTCATGACATTACAGTGCTGTCTTCAGGTAACAAACTGTTGACATTCTAGTAAAAAAAGTCTCTAAAATATTCGTATGGATAAAGAAAAGAAGTCTCCAGACTCGCTGAACAAGATTTTGCACAATTGTCAAGAAAAAGACGACCAGTGGTATTGTAGAAAGGCGTTTCCCAGACATACGTGATACGTATTCTCAGGAAAAGCGGCCATCTCGGAGGCAGGTCTTTCTACGGTTGATTTCGGCACACCAGCACAAGACTCAGAGCACATTTATTACTTTATCAAGTTTTTTCCGTAATAAATCACGTTCAGAAACAACAGCACCCTTCATAAATTCAGTTATAGAAGGAGAAATGACTTACACCACCCACCACTAATCCATACTGTACTACAGAAAGGAATGAGGTCTTTGACGTCATAGCCAGTAATGTAAAGAATTTTATACTAAATAAAATTAACATCAAACGCTGTCTGAAATCGTATCTGCTTGAGTTGTTAATAATCCTTGAGTGTGTGAGTGTGTTTGTGTGTGTGTGTGTGTGTGTGTGTGTGTGTGTGTGTGTGTGTGTGCGTGAGCACGTGTGTGTTGTTTTAGAGAGATGGGTGGGAGATGGACAATACAAAAAAAGTGTATTGAGACAGTTAAGAAGATAACCGCACAAAAGGTCAGCAAGTTGTCTTGTTTCTCGGCGAGAACATGCATTACAGCTGCAAAAGTGACTCTCTCCACATCGTAGCGAGAGGTCGAAATTACAGTGCACAGACCATGAAAGTAATTAAACTAAACTCTCACGAAAGGAGTTATGTTACTTTCCATGCAAGAAAGTATCCGTAAACTTCAGCTGGTGCGAGTAATGTGTTTTTCTCTGTTCATATCTCTTCTCTAGTTGAAACTGACAACGTTTTCCTTACACATTAGCGTCTGCTCCAGTTTCAGTTTTAGGATCTGATAATTTGCAGGAGAGGTGCTTAACACCAGAAAGGCGTCAAACTGATTAATTTCGAACATATTCCTTTTCTTATTGCCGTTCCTCAAAGTCATCGTAAACGAGTTTCACAAAGCATGACATTAAATAAAACTATACGGAGCTGTTCTAGATGTTCCAGTGTGAATAGCAGCCTTCTAAGTATCACTTTAATGGATATTTTGCATGCAGTTTGTCATCCACGCTTCTGAAGATACGCTCCATCCAGAGTGGATACTTGCCGGAGGCACAGGCTTCTTGTTGATGGCCATGGGGTACCAGATGTACTCAAAGACGGCCGGGAAGTTAGTCAGCAAGTAGTCGAATGGCTTGGTGAAGGTCAGGTCGTAAAATTTAAGCCATCCACCAGTACTGCCCCACTTGTAAACGGTGATCTCCATCTGCAACGACACCACAGAAAATCATCAGAGAACTGTTCACGAAAACTTTCTCAGTGCAGATCACTTGCAGACAATTTTAGAGGAGATTAAATGGGATCAAGTGCAAACATTTTCACACAGAGAGATGATGATTTATTGTTATCAAACAGCACATGTGGAAAGCGAATCACCAAAACCGTCGTTCATCCGAACATGAGTTAACTATCGTATTCGTCTCTAGAAAACTGTACTTATTGATAAAAGCGACAGTAATTTCCGTAACCGTTCTCTTTCCATAGCTAAATGTTTCGTCAACTGTTAACTGCATTCTTCTTAGTTCAAGGGTTTTCAGTTCTTCAGTAATACATAAAGCTACAGTTTCAAAGACGAGATATTTATGAAATGCCACTAAAACAGCACTGCGCCGAAAATTCCGTTACGACTGTGGACGGAGTGTGTCGCAACGACATTCTTCTGACACACACTTCCGGCGTTCTTGGCCGGCTTCAACGTGAGTAACAAATCGAGGTTCGGATGAATGTCTCCACCGTCTCTTCCTGGACCAGCTGACACCAGCCGTTCTGCCAAACAAGGTGTCGACGTCTGCGACGCTGCTTCCCCCATGCTTAAAACGTAAACGAGTCTTGAGACTCCTCTGTCATCTGTCGATGCTACGGCAACAGCCGCCGTGCGGCTACAAGTTACTGCTGTACATTCTCCTCTCTGTGGCCTGTCTTTTCACACAAGTAATGGGGCTCGGTTTTACGTGAATACAAGTAACGTAACTATTTTTGCGTACAACACCACAGCCATTATTTACAGTTACTAGTAACTGCTTTTTCGCATTACTCATCTTAAATGTATTCAGGTTTCGTAATACCTTAACTGTTTTCGCATGTGCTTGTGGTCGTCGGCAAGCAAATGCGTCATTACCAGCGCAGAAAACTCATCGTCGTCAAACCGGCATCGGAGACGAATTTGCGTACCTAGAAAGGTAGCTACTTACGAGAGTTTACATGTATTCTGGAACCTACACAGCTTACTCTGTTATTGGCCACACTAAGAAAATGAAATTAGCACTCGAAAAATTCCCTCTGTTTAGGAAGTCAGAGAATGTCAAGGGCGCACTTTTTGTTTGGCTCTAGTTTTAAAACGCCATAAAAACATTTAGTCGTGTATATGTAACCGTTTGCAACTCTGCACCTTACATATTATTTTTCTCGCCTTACCCGTGTTTCTACTAGCTGACTGGTGACATGTTTTCCTTATTGCAGCATCTTCCATTGAAAAGTGGGGCTGTGGCCCTTTACATATTCCGGCCACATATTAAGAGAGTGTTATGATTGTCCTGATGACAATGATGATGGAAAAGAGAAAGTCGTTGTTATTGTGTCTCGTACTATCAAGAGCTTAGTGAGTATCTATGCAGTTTCTTTGCGACAGTACTTTATTATCTAAAGATCAGGGCAGGCGTCTCTTGCTGATACTCTATGGTGACGTCATAAGATCCACACTCGCGACTCATTCATTGCGAATGGCTCTGCACTGCCACATATGCTAGCTCTGTAATGGAGTGGGGCTGGCCTCACATTCTCCTCACTAAAATAATACAGTAAGTGCTCTGACACATTATGGTTTTTGGAAAAAAGTAAATTCTTCGCTATTTCAAAGCGTCTCAATTTTGTTCCACTGTAAGTGTAAAACAGTTTGAAAACGTGGAAATGGCGGATATCTGTTCGACTGTGTTTTACTCTCTGGGCGATAAGCGCAAAAATACTTTTTTAAGGCATTGTCTTCGCCTCGACCAACGAATCACCTGTTCTCTGTTGACAACATGCTGATATTGTTCCCGTCACGTCTTCCACCTCGAAATTCTACAGTAGTCTGTTTCACATTTCTGCTATACGTTAAAAAAAAAATACCGCATTTTTTTTTTACTACGAAAAACGAGATTATCATTTGTATTTCTTCTTGTGAAGTGTGCTATTCGTCGCGTTTAAATGACCGACATTGCACAGTTGTACCACAGATTGGCACGATTTGTGTATCTACATACTCCTCAGAAATCATTGCCCATTCTAATCAGGAAACGTATTTAAATCTTGCTTCGTAACGGTTTGGTTAAATGAATCACATGTGCTTTTACGTAGTTACTGTGTACTGAACATCAAAGTTATAAATCGCTCGTAACGCATTCCGTCATTTTGCCGTACCATATACGAAGTGTATTGGATGGCTGAGAATTCGATCATTACTGTCGCGTCACGTCTAGAAGAAACAGGGTGGGGAAAAACAATTTGACCGAAAGTGCAGAGCAAGAAGGCGGCATCAAATGAAGGAATTTCGGTATTGCAAGTGTCAGTTGAATATTTCGGGCGCTATGCCAACATGGCAACTGTGGTCAGTCTAAACATTTGCTATGACATACTTATAGCAATAAGTGGCGGATCGTTTTTTACTCATTTTCACCTTTTTAAGACATATTGAAACATGAGACATGGACATCTGATTCTCTTCATCTCTAAAAACGTGCAGTGTCCTAAGTCAGCTAAGTGCGATACACGTGTAAGTGGCGCTTTAAATTTATCTTGTTCTCATGGTGGCGGTTGGTTGGTTCACACAGCCTGTGTTTACGTATACATTTTCTGTAAACTACCAATCATTTAGAGCCAAGACGCTCGTGTGTGGGATTTTAATTACGTTCCGGTGCCGGCGAAAATATTCAGTCGCGAAGCCTAGTTGCTATACTCAAATTTTTGTGTTTCATGCTGCGTTTCCACGATACACTTTTGGTCACATTGTTTCTATGCACCCTGTATGACGACGCCGGATGGCAAACTTCACTGAATCAGAACAGCTCAAATTTTTCTTTTTTTTTTCGAACGCTGGGTGACGGCCACCCATATTCTGCCACGTCACTGGAACGCCAGCACGCGACACATAAAATCACGAAACCAGTATCAGATCCGCGTAATTACACTGTACCGATTATGTGCATATTTAAACGTTAAACACAAATGTAGAGAGCAGTAATGTGTAAGATGAATTTCTTTTTCCGTTAGTCCTCCGCGTCCTGCAACCGACAGAGCTTTGTCGCTGCCTCAGCGACTGATTGTTGCTGCTACCACGCGGAACGATTTCAAAATTGAGTAATGGCGGTTTTCTGAAACATACGAAAACGGGAGAAAAATGTATATGCATCATCTGATCGAGAGCGAATCCATAATTGGCACAGCGACTTAATTTTTAATATTTACGAGCAGCAGAGCCTGGCGTAGTCGTCCAGTTACGAGATGCGTGTCCATTCCGACACGTGAATCGCATCCCTAGTCGCTGGCAGTTCTAACATTGTAATGCATTCAAAGTGTGCTCTTTCGCACTCCGCACCTACATGGACGGACTTGTGTCTCAGCTGCGTCCAGCTGATGGTATCCTACACTCCTAAGAGGGAGACCATTCTGTGAGAAAATCTTCTTGAAAACACCTATAGAAGTTGTCAAAAAATACCTTCAGAACCTTTCCATCCAAGCCAGTTAACGCTTGTGCTACTTATATTATGCTCACTTTAATGACACACGTGGTGCAGAATATGCGTAGCGGTAAGGGATGGAACTTATTTACACCCCACGGCTTTGAAGACGTATGATGGCTAGAAAAATTCCTGTCGAGTCGAGACGAAACCTTAAACAAGCACATAGGATTAGCAGATATGTTGTCACCACCCATCGATTGTGAAGGTTTAATAAACAAGTTGACAGCGTCGTCTGTTTCGCATCGAGGCGGAATATAATCGCAGTGTGAGAACCTGTCTTACTTCGTGGCAATGTGTCCAGCTGTTTCTACAGACTGCATTCGTATCTGGTAACGGATAAGGAAAAAGATCTATCATCGGCCCTAACACACTGCACATGTGAAGAGGAGCACCGTATGGAAACTAACAAGTAATTTACTGGAAAGTTGATAAAAATAAAAAAAAAATCTTGCGTCAGCGATATTATTCTGTCGTGTCTGGGCAGCGCCGAACGCGAGAACGAACGCCACCAAAGCTTTATTTTATTTTACGGCGCCTTTTTGCGTTGTACGGCGCTCGTTGGCGCACGTGAAACTTTGGACACACACAGCGTTTCATACCTTAGGCCATAGACACACACATGTAGACGGCAAATGCATCTATCCTTGCCGTGTCGAGGTTCGAAACCAGGTGGATACGACAGTTGCAGTATTAAGCACTCATTCCAACGACGCATCTCCGTGTCGTATTAGCGTCACACGTGTAGCAATTCAGATAAGCAAATTTCCCCAAGACTCGCAGTGCTAATCCGGTATCCATCCTTGTTGCGTTTGGTCAGGTGGGACGACAGCAAACGTTTCACAGACTGTCCTGACAATTCTTTATTTTCACAAACGACAGAATTCCTGTTCATGTTGGACTGTGGCTCATTTAGCTGGCCGCTTCTACGGAAGAGCAAATATCGGCCTGGCGGGAAGCATACAGTTTTCTGGCCGTTTCATCGGGAGTACGTGTGATGTGTGTTGTTATGCTTTAAGAACTGACATCTGTGATGTCCGAATTTACACAGAATAAGAGGCTATGGTCCCTGCATACTCCAGTACAGATACCGACAGAGTATCGAGATATGAACGGTGAAGAACCGAATACGTTACTGATGGAGGACGCCCGTATACTGACAAGGGGAGGCCGCCAATTGTGAAATTCAGATTCGATTCATACTGTGCATAATAAAAGCTCATGGCCAGAGGTGTAATGTGGCAAAGCACCAAGATGAACTTCTCAGCCGTTGTCGAGAAAATCGACAGTTAATAGAAACCGTTACCTTGAAGTACTCTCTACGATTACTAGTTTTCTACAGCGTCGTGGCGCAGCGGTAATCGCTCGGATTTGTAATCCGAAAGTCGCCGGATTGAATCTCACACCATGCACTTTTTTTTTTTTTTTTTTTTTTTTTTAGAATTTGGTTTTTGTAATTCAAATATATATATCTATATATATTTCAACATTGAAAGTCGTTTGTCGTGGAAAAACTGGCGACTTCGAACATCATTATGTTTTCCGCAAACAAAGTTGTATTTCAAAAATGTTATTCATTGTCTTCATAATGTTAACCACGTATAGATAACGGAAGTCGTAGATACGATATTCCGAAACGAATACGTATAGCGTAAGTCAAACGTTCGAATTAGAATAGAGACCCCACGAACACAAATTCACTGTGGCAGGTATGAAATATAAACTCCGTTACTCGCTCGTTACACTTGAGGGACAGATGTTGATTGGGCCGAAACGAGCCGCCGCATAACAGCGTAGTTGCCTGCTAACTTCGAAAGAAGGTAGATGCGGTCCCTAGCGCAACTTATAACATCGTCGAAAATCAGTGCGGACGGGGGAGCTTTGGTACACCCTGTTAAAAAAACGGAAAAATGGAGGCGGTACAATTGGAGAGCGATCCGCCTTCACCAACATGCATAAGCAATTCATTAATAGCATCACGAGGGTGTGGGAGGGTGACTTTTGGCAAGGGTCACACTCATTCAAAAACCACAGATCCCGAAGACGTTGCTGTGTCATGGCGAGTAAGTGCCGCCATTACAATAAGCACTGTCAACACCCAAATCCAGGACGCGTCTGAAGTGGGAACCATCGGCATCCTGGTCAGCGTCTGTTCACACAATGTGCGGCTGGTCATAATGCGCCAGGAACTAACAATCCCTGGTTCTAAACACCCAGTGGAAACACTGGACCAACTTGATTACAAGCAAGTATGACTCGCGCAAGTAATAACAACATTACCCCAGGTGGTAACCAATCCACCCATCAACAGATGGCAACCAGGAATTCGGATTCTGGGGAACCTGGACTTACACGATTACATCAGAGAAAGTCGGAGCTCTCTGGCAAACTTCCACTTAAAACACCTACGTACATTGGAACCTTTAACATAAATACATTAATCCAACCAGGAAAACTTCTAAACCTTGCAACAGAACTTGAAAAGCAAAAGATAGTAATACTAGCTTTACAGGAGACACGTTTTACAGATGAAGAAACATCAGATTATGGCAACTATCGCATCTTTAAGAGCAAGACGGATAAACGAATCGGAAGAGGAGCCCCCCATCTCGGGATGGCGTTTATCATACACAAGAGTGTGCTCAGCTCCATCAAGGAAGTTGCTCCCTTAAATAATAGGATAATGACGATGCGCTTACAATGTGCCAACAAAACATACACAATGGTTAATGTTCATGCTCCCACAAACGGAGACAACAAGAAAAACCCCATAGAAACAGAAAAGTTCTGGGAAAATTTGGAGAATATAATGGCCAAGATTCCAAAAGATGATACAAAAGTTCTACTCGGCGATTTTAATGCCCAAATTGGTAGAGAGAAAATCCACCAAAAAACCGTAGGCAAATATCCTGCACATAAATTTACCAATAAAAATGGTACAAGGCTCGTCGAACTATGTAAGCAGAATAACCTGAAGATAATGTCAGCATCTCCAAGAAAATGTCCAAGAAAACAAAAGACATGGAGATCTCCTATACAACAAATTGGCGAGTTTCAAATAGATCATGTGGCGATTTCATACCCAGTACAAAAAGAAATTTACGACGTCCAAGTACGCAGAGGAGCAAACATTGATTCAGACCATTACCTAACTAGAATTAAAATAAAGTTTACAGCACGAAGAAGTCATCAGAAGAAAACAGAAATACAGAAATATGACACCAAGAAGATTAAAGAATCTAAAGTAAAAGAAGAATGGGAGAAGGAAAAGGCAAACACATGGGAAGAATTTCATTCTAAAATCATGCGAATAGCTAAGGAAACTATTCCCTTGAAAAAGATATTCAAACACCCTTGGTGGGATTCAGACTGTGAAAATGCATTGGAAAGGAGAAAAAAGGCATTTCAAGAATATAACAGTAAAAAATCACAAGAAAGTCTACATTTATTTAACGAGGTTAGAAAACAGGTTTCAAAATCTATTAGGCAAGCAAAAAGGAAGTACACAAAGGCACAACTGGATGCCATAGAAGAAAATTTCCAAAACTATAATACAAGAGACTTCTACAGAACTTTCGCAGATAAAATACGAGGATATATCCCTCAAAATTTATGTTTCAGAAAACCAGATGGTAAATTAGCCCTAACAAACCAGGAAAACTGTCAAGTATTGGCTCAATATTTTTCTAACCTACTAAATTGCCCAGAACCTAGTTTAAGGTTTCCCAAAGAAATCAGTGCCAACGCTCAACCGGATTCATTACCACCAACACAGGAAGAAATCAAATGTCATATTAAAAACTTAAAAAATAATAGAACATCTGGCGAAGATGGCATTGTTGCGGAGCTATTAAAAAACCTAGGACCAAAGACGTTGCAAGAGCTCACAAAAATAATAACAAAAATATGAGAAACAGAAAAATTTCCAGAGGATTGGAAATGTGCCCTTATTCACCCGTTACATAAAAAAGGAGACAAAACAAATGTCAATAACTACAGGGGAATCTCACTTTTACAAGTCACCTACAAAATTCTCTCAACATGCCTGCTGAAAAGAACACAAGAGCAGCTGGAACGCCAAATTGGTGATTATCAAGCAGGCTTCCGCCCCGGTCGCTCATGCATAGAACAAATATTTAATTTAAAGACAATATTAAAACACAAAGCAATTAGAAATGCCCCCATAATTTGTACATTTGTAGATTTTAAGAAAGCCTATGACTCAATTGACCGGCAATCTTTGTTTAACATTTTAGAGGAACTTGGACTTGACTCCAAAACACTAAGGCTTATCAAAGAATCACTGACAGACACTGTATCTAAAGTTAAATTCAGGGGAGAAATCTCTGAACCTTTTCTCATAAAAACTGGAGTACGTCAAGGTGACGGGCTATCTCCACTTCTGTTTAATATAGTCCTGGATAAAGTCATTAAGGAATGGGAAAAAGAATTAAAAAACCAATCCTACTGGAAACCAATCCATCTTGGTAGAACCAAGGACAACGTGGAGATATCTTGTTTAGCATTCGCGGACGACTTGGCCATACTTGCAGATGATGAAGAAATCGCCACCAAACAAATAGAGATCCTTAAGGAATGCGCGGATAAAGTAGGTTTACAAATTTCGTTTCAAAAGACAGAATTTTTCTGTACGAAATTCCATATACACAGTTTGAAGACAAAATGTGGAAAAATAAATAGAGTAAAACATTTTAAATACCTAGGTGAAATTTTGGAGCCAACCGGAGGAGAGAAAGTTGCACAGAAGATCAGACAACAGAAAATGAAGAGAGCATATGGTATGACACATGAAATATACAATAAAAAATGCATCTCCTCGAACACAAAAATCAGACACTACTGCGCAGTAATTAAGCCAGCAGCACTATATGCTAGTGAAACGCTCACACTCCACACAAAATGTGATTTAGAAAAAATACTAAAAGAAGAACGCAAAATTATGAGAAAGATTTTAGGTCCAAAATTAACAGAAGAAGGATACCGGATACAATCAAGAAGAACCACAGAAACTGGCAGCAGACATAAGAAGGCGAAGATTAAAATTTTATGGACATGTCACTAGACTTCCCCCCACACGACTCACCAACAGAATTCTCACTTACATAGAAAAAGTCAAATCAACAACACCATGGATTAGCCAAGTAAAATTAGATTTACAAAAAGCAAATATTGAACTTAAAGATGTCAAAGATAGAAAAACTTTTAGAAATAAGGTGGAAAAGTGGATTGTATTGTCGGAGAAGGAAGCACTAAAGAGACCAGGAACAAAATGGACAGAAGAAAGAAAAAGAAAACATGGAGAACGAATGAAAGAAGTGTGGAAGAAACGACGTCAGAAACCTTTGCGTGATCCTTCTGGGTCCATTCGCAAACACTTGCATAGTAAGCAGTGCTGGTAATTCACTGCCGCCCACGCAGCCTGGGAAACGCACAATACGCAGATGTAGACACCTAATTTGGAAAGTGTACGCACATTCTGTACCCATCGCGGCAGGCCCCGTTACGTGGTACACAACCGTGACGTCACAACACGGACACACTCGCCCTGTTTATCTCGGCCGACTCTGCAGCGCCACACGTGCAGCCCCTGCCTTCCACAGAGCTCGGCCTTACAGTCTTCTCACTAAGACGATGCGTTTAGTATTGCGAAAAATTTGTCCTATTATTAAGTTTTAGCGTTTAAATGGTGTACTGTTTGTTCTGCTACTGCTTTAATATGTTATCTAAACATATAAGTGGCGTACATCCAATCGATCATTAGGAAAACGGGGATTACATGTTCCAAACGCACAAATTTCCATCGCTTTATTTTCTGCGTCGACAATCGAATCGCACAGCCTTTGTTGCCAAAGAGTTTTCGCTGTGGTTTGCTTCCTCCTCTGCGAAGTAGTGCTGTGATTTCTTACACATTCCATCCACGTATCAAATCAGCATGAAAGTTGCCCTAATGAGAATAGAGAAGAAATTTAACATTACTAGGTGCTCGTACGAAGTGTGGTGTCCGCTCTCCTACGTGTCCGAAAAGTCCATACCAGGAAACCGCACTACAAAATGGCACGCATTGTGTATGTTCATAATCTTTGAAAACCGTGTCCCAATTACGGCAAGCACAGTTGCTAAGCTAAAACTAGTGTGTACTAATAAAATGTTTAATATGTCTCCAATACACTGACTTTACATAGGAAAGCGTCTCACGTTGAATTGCTAGAACAATAATTATAAAAGGTGGTAATGTTATTTACGCACTATCTTTTAAATAGATATGATGGTATCTGATACTCAACTACTAATGCAAAGAAACGTACTGATGCTAAAATGCTTTAAATTCTTGCTACCATTTAATCTTTAAAATTTAATAATTCTCTCCCTGTTAATATTTAATTAATTAAATTATGTCGTTCAGATTTCGTAACGCTGACGGCCTTTAAAGTTGTTCAGTCCCTGTTTTGTTTTCTTTCAATAGTTGCGAGCCAGCGATGGTGCAATATTGTTCGCTTTCAAGTCTACACATTTATAAAAATCAGGTCCAGGAAACACTTTTGTGATCACGGTTGCGATTCAGACGGTATTCGCGTAATTGTACTGATTAAGAGTTATCGTTTCCGAAAGATGCAAGTTCGATCAAAGCTGTGTGCACTTTTGCGCGTATAATGAAAATATTCCTAACACGTCGCGTAACAAAAAGTAACATGCGAATCACAACCGTGGTCAAACGAAGAAAATATATGATGACATAAATGTTCTTCGCTGTTATTCAGGACAGGTTTAGATTAAACACCGCAATTTTCAGTCTTTTTAAATCACACTACGATACGCTTTAGAGATACTTGTTTTGAATAACTTGTATTTACCTTTTCTTATACAATACGGTCACTGTCCGCAAGGATTATCTCTCTCTCTCTCTCTTTCCTTTTTATAGCCTTTATACATTCACATTACATACATCGATTAAGAAACTTTTCTTTCTCTACCGACGAGTACGAGAACAAACTCCGCCCAGACAAAATGTCTTACATGGAATCAGTTCTCACTTAAGAATCATATATAGTTTCGTAGTACAAACAATGCTAGTTTATTCCGTGCATTAGAAACTCTTTGATTCACTGAGCACAAAAATTAAAATAATAAAATTATAATTACATTTTTAATATCGTCAGTTATTCTTTATTTTATGAAAATAAGGTTTGACATTGTCGTAATATTATTTTTCATCGTTGTAGCACTGTAACGTACTCTGAATATTTCTGTGAATGACGCATACTACTTTTCTTTCGTTCCGACCGACGCTTCGACGTAAATATCGAAACTGCTTTGGAGTTTACCCACGTACGGTTCCAGAGGCTACATGTAGCAGCTTTCAGTCTAATCAGGACTGGTGACAAATGAAGCTGTTTTGTCTTCTGGTCTGAAGAAACTGATAGCACCTCTGTTCCGACAGACTATGCTTGACCGTTCCTACACGTGGACCACAACGTCACACGCGTTTTGCTCAGGTTGTGCCGCAGGTGTATATTGAGACCAGAAAGGAAAGAAGGATGAAATCATTATATATGAGTTCCTCTCTTTCACTTCTGTGCCTGTTATTCAGTTCTCGCCGTATGCGATGCTTTATTTGGGAAGTAAGGAGCGTCTCTAGTTGGTTTCGGTAGCAAACTTTTGCCCACAGCTGAGAAATGGTTCAAATGGCTCTGAGCACTATGGGACTTAACATCTATGGTCATCAGTCCCCTAGAACTTAGAACTACTTAAACCTAACTAACCTAAGGACAGCACACAACATCCAGCCATCACGAGGCAGAGAAAATGCCTGACTCCGCCGGGAATCGAACCCGGGAACCCGGGCGTGGGAAGCGAGAACGCTACCGCACGACCACGAGATGCGGGCTGCCCACAGCTGAAACTCAGTTTCCAAACCACATCTGCCATGAAATGAGGTCGCCTTTACTAGTGAGGCGATGAAGCGATTTCCCAACTCTGGGTAAATCTTTTTACTTTCATTGCCTAGGGGAATTCACTGAAAGACCATAGTGTTGTCTCCCTTAACCCATAGAGAACATGATAAGAAATATTACGGTCTTCCGATTAAACTTCATCATCGTAATCGCATTTCTTTCTCGTTCACCGCTCTATAGCTCTTCGCTATGAGATAAACGGTCAACTAAAATGACGCGTTGTTTATAATTTGCCACGAAACCTGCTGTGGGCCGAAAATTCCGTTACAGCTGGGAACGGAGTTGCTCGCGACGGCATTCTTGCGTCAGACGCTGTCCGTGTTCTCGCCGAGTTAAACTTGAGTAGCGGTTCGGGATTATCTTATAAAGTTCCATGGCTCTTCTTTTGGTGACCGTATCATTGTCATCGTGCTGCCAGGGAAGATCCACTGTCGGTGTTGACGGGCCAGGCGAGGCGTAAAGGTTTGTGTCGTGTGGTGATCAAGGGTACACGAGTGGGTCTTCGGCTCCGTAAGCCCATATCGATGACGTTTCGTTGAATGGTTCGCATGCTGACACTTGTTGATGGGCCAGTATTAAAATCTGCAGCAAGATACGGAAGGGTAGCACTTCTGTCACGTTGAACGATTCTCTTCAGTCGGCGTTGGTACTGTTCTTGCAGGGTCTTTTTCCGGCTTCACCGATCTCGGAGATTTCATGTTTTACCGGATTCCTGATATACACGGTACACTCGTGAAATGGTCATCCGGGAAAATCCCCACTTCATCGCTACCTCGGAGATGCTGTGTACCATCGCTCATGCCCCAACCATAACGCGACCTTCAAACTCACTTAAATGTTGATATCCTGCCAAAGCAACAGTAACGGACCTAGGGACCGATGACCGTAGCACCAACCAGTAACCGGCCTGGTAACTGCGCCAGACACTTGTTGTCTTATACAGGCGTTGCCGACCGGAGCGCCTATTCTGCCTTCTCACATATCTCTGCATTTGAATACGGAAGCCTATATCAGTTTCTTTGGCGCTTCAGTGTATGTTATGGGAAATATTTCAGATCCTGTCATATTAAATGACAAATGTGTCATTGCTATGTAAGAGCATAATGTAAGTAGACTTATATTACTGCTATATATGTACAGTTGTCATTTTGTAGAAATAGATGTACATACAATCGCTTGTTCCTGTGTATCAAATGCCACTGGTGATGTGTTATTAACCCGAAAAACCGATTTTGGCAAATAAAATAGTTCTAATGCAGCTCATGGTGTACGTCTTTCCATAAACTTTGTTTCCTCTTTATCAGACGTGACGTATTTCTTATTTGGCTAAGAAATTACGAGTTCCGCGTTACGACGGCAAACCACTTCAAGATCAAACCAGACAGGTGTTGTAACTACTCCGAAAATAGTGCAACGCCGTCGTGCAACTGTGATTCTACCTCGATAAATTGCTACAGTTGCATTAAAAAGAAAAGGAAAAAAAATGTCGATATCTATTTCTCTGTAATTAAACTAAACTCTGCCCGAACTGGTCATAAAGCCCCAACGGTACAGACCGGTCGCCGTGTCATTCTTGGCCAACAGGACTCACTGTATGCGGATATGTAGGACCATGTGGTCAGCACGCAGCTCTCCAGATTAAAGAGACCCGAACCGCTACTTCTCATTCAAGTACCCCCTCAATTGGCCTCGAAAGGGCTGAGTGGACTCCGCTTGCCAACAGCGTTCGGTAGACCGGATGGTCACCCATCCAAGTGCTAGCCCAGCTCGACAGCGCTTAACTTCGATGATGTGAGGCGAAGCGGTGCTGCCACTGCCTTCTCTGTAAGTAATTAGCAATGAAAATACGCTAAGCGCCGCTTAGTGAGTGCTTCCTCACAATTCACCCAGTGGAAACGATATTACGACATGAACGGCTTCGGAAGCAGGTGAGGTGCAGAGCTTAGCCTAATCGTCCCTTACATCGGACAACACGCGTGTGCTCCAGAGCTGAGCGACACAGCACACAGGGAACCGCGCTGCCGGCGAGCGCTCACCTCGCAGTCGTTCGCCAGGTAGTCGTAGGTGGTGGTGAACTCCCCCGTGTAGGCCGTCTCGTTCGCGCCTCGTCCAAGATCAGCGGCACGTTCACCAGCATCCCCGGGTATTCCCCGTCGTCGCAGGCGCCAAAGTCCACGGCCTTCATAGCGTACGGGCCCTGCCGGGCGCAAACAATACATTGCAAGTGGTCTTCAAGCACTCGTGTCGACACAACGAATGTTGTTCTGAAACCAAGAGCTGACAAAACAATACGTTGGTGCTTCATCTACACTAATATATAGGATGATTTCTGCACCATGTACAAGCTCTAGGGATTGACTGAAGAGAGGATACAGACCAGAAAAGGTCTAATTATGCCCGGAAGTGTACGGTTTCTATGCTAGAGGCCATTTATTCAACCGTACGAGGGTCGTTCAGTAAGTAATGCCGTACATTTCTTTTCTCACGACATATTTGTTGTTAAGAGTCAGAATTTGTTGACACTAACAGAGTGATTATAATTAAACTTTCAAAACGCTGTAGAAATAACACCTCTGGTCACAATTACGTCAATTTGCAACGGAATATTATCGGAAAAGGAGGAAAACGTACGGCAGAAGAAGAAAAATTGTGTGAAGATTGACCAGTAGATGGCGCTGTATGTGTCAGAATACGTAAATGGAAACACCTGGCATGCGCACGACCCAGTCAAGTTGGTATAAACACGCCGGGTGTACGGCTTTTACTCCTTCCGCATCTGCAACGTTCGCCGTGACTGTGTCAGTGCAGGATCGCGCTCTAGTCGTAAAGCTGCATTACAAGAATGATGGCTGTGTACACGTCGCTCTGCAGAAGCCACAGTAATGCGGGTGGAGACGAGTGGTGGAGTGCAAACGTGTGGTGCACGGAGAACTGCCAGAACGTTGGACACACCCGTGAGCACGGTGCGTAAAATCCTACGAAACATTCTTCCTTGCTATCCATTCAGAATTTCGGATGCGGACGAGTTGCTTCCTATTGACCTGCCAGCAAGAGAGACCTTTGCTTTAGAATTTCTTGCTCGCACGGAAGTGGTCAATGATTGACCGTGCAAGATTTTGTGGACAGATGAAGCCCACTTTCATCAGACAGGATATGTCAGTACACAGAATTGTCGAATAACGGCAACGGACAATCCACAGGCAAATCAACCAGTACCACTTCATGCTGAAAAGGTATCTGTGTGTTGCGGGTTTACGGTATCGTTTTTCATATGGCCATAATTTTTGTAAGAGACAGCTGCTTCTGCTCCTGTTGTACCGTCACTGCTAAGTGCTATCAGTGTCTTTAAATTCCAGCTCTCCAACAGCGTGGATGTGTGGATGAAATCATTTTTATGCAAGATGGCGCACCTCCGCACAGTGAAAATCCAATTAAGCAGCTGCTGAAGCGCCATTTCGGAAATGCTAGAATTATCAGCCGCCATTTCTTTACAGCCTGGCCGTCTCTATCACCTGATCTTGATCCGTGTGACTTCTGGCTGTGCGGCTGTCTGAAAGATGTTGCGTCCCGTGTTGAGACTGCGAACTTAGCTGCACTGAAGGCACGCACTGCGCAACACATTCTGAACGTGATCCCGGAAACACTTTGAAGAGGTGTGGAACATGCTGTTTCTCCATTTCAACTGAAACGGTGGACAGCATATTGAACACGTTTTCCTCCAGTCACAAGGAAATTAATAATCCGATTTCATTATTATTGATGCTGATTATGCGGTTATTGTCCTCAGGACGATTGAAAACTGATTTTTCTCAATCCATGTGATATGACCTTGTCATGGTGGATGGGCTTACGTAATTAACAGTATGACACCTATACACCAATGCACATTGAGCAGTACAGATTGTTTGACGTCAAACGTACACCTTAGGCTTTGTTGTATGATTCATTTGTAGTCGACCTCTATTAAACTAGGACGCTTACAGCGCCATCTATTGCTACGTTCTGTAACTATTTATTTTTCTTCTACAATAGATTTTCCCCCTTCTCCGCTAATATTCCGTTGCAATTTGATTTTATTCTGACCAGTGGCGTTATTTCTGCAGCGGTTTGAAAGTTTAACTTTAATTATAGTCACCCTCAAGAATAATATAATAATTCCAATCCCAAAGAAAGCAGGTGTTGACAGATGTGAAAATTACCGAACTATCAGCTTAATAAGTCACAGCTGCAAAATACTAACACGAATTCTTTACAGACGAATGGAAAAACTAGTAGAAGCCAACCTCGGGGAAGATCAGTTTGGATTCCGTAGAAACACTGGAACACGTGAGGCAATACTGACCTTACGACTTATATTAGAAGAAAGATTAAGGAAAGGCAAACCTACGTTTCTAGCATTTGTAGACTTAGAGAAAGCTTTTGACAATGTTGACTGGAATACTCTCTTTCAAATTCTAAAGGTGGCAGGGGTAAAATACAGGGAGCGAAAGGCTATTTACAATTTGTACAGAAACCAGATGGCAGTTATAAGAGTCGAGGGACATGAAAGGGAAGCAGTGGTTGGGAAGGGAGTAAGACAGGGTTGTAGCCTCTCCCCGATGTTGTTCAATCTGTATATTGAGCAAGCAGTAAAGGAAACAAAAGAAAAATTCGGAGTAGGTATTAAAATTCATGGAGAAGAAATAAAAACTTTGAGGTTCGCTGATGACATTGTAATTCTGTCAGAGACAGCAAAGGACTTGGAAGAGCAGTTGAATGGAATGGACAGTGTCTTGAAAGGAGGATATAAGATGAACATCAACAAAAGCAAAACAAGGATAATGGAATGTAGTCGAATTAAGTCGGGTGATGCTGAGGGAATGAGATTAGGAAATGAGGCACTTAAAGTAGTAAAGGAGGTCTGCTATTTGGGAAGCAAAATAACTGATGATGGTCGAAGTAGAGAGGATATAAAATGTAGGCTGGCAATGGCAAGGAAAGCGTTTCTGAAGAAGAGAAATTTGTTAACATCCAGTATTGATTTAACTGTCAGGAAGTCATTTCTGAAAGTATTTGTATGGAGTGTCGCCATGTATGGAAGTGAAACATGGACAATAAATAGTTTGGACAAGAAGAGAATAGAAGCTTTTGAAATGTGGTGCTACAGAAGAATGCTGAAGATTAGATGGGTAGATCACATAACTAATGAGGAAGTATTGAATAGGATTGGGGAGAAGAGAAGTTTGTGGCACAACTTGACCAGAAGAAGGGATCGGTTGGTAGGACATGTTCTGAGGCATCAAGGGATCACCAATTTAGTATTGGAGGGCAGCGTGGAGGGTAAAAATCGTAGAGGGAGACCAAGAGATGAATACACTAAGCAGATTCAGAAGGATTTAGGTTGCAGTAGGTACTGGGAGATGAAAAAGCTTGCACAGGATAGAGTAGCATGGAGAGCTGCATCAAACCAGTCTCAGGACTGAAGACCACAACAACAACAACCCTGTACATGAACTTGTCTTGTCCAAGTCCTACTTTTCTACATAGTCTCCATCACGTTCTATGGCTGCACGCCATCGTTGTGGAAGAGCATCTATTCCCTGCTATTAAAAGCCCTTGTCCTGTAGGCGAAGCCATGTTTTCACTGCATGACTGACACTCTCTTCATCTTCCAAGTCTGTTCCCCACACAGAGTCTTTAGGCGGCCCAAAGAGATGCAAGTCCGAGGATGCAAGGTCTGTACTGTAGGGTGGATGACGCAATGATTTCCAACCCAATGGGGCGATGTCTTCCCGGGTTCTCACACTTGTGTGTGGGCGTGCATTATCGTGTTGGAGCAAGTTTTATACTGGATTCTTGTCCGATCGAACACATCCGAAACGGTTCTGGAATTTATTCGAAGTCTTCACGTACGCCTCTGAATTGATGGTTAACCGTCTTGGAATCACATCCACGAGAATAACATCATCAAAATCTAAGAAGACTGTCACCATGACTCTTCCAGCAATGATGGTTGTCTTGATTTTTCTCTTTTGTGGCGAATGAGGATGATGGCACTCCATGGACTGCCTTTTTGTTTCCGGCGCAAAGTGGTGCATCCAGCTTTCGTCCCCTGTAACGATCCATGACAGAAGTGTGTCTCCGTCGTCTTCTAAACGCTCCTACAATTCAGATGAAATGGTCTTTATTTGAATCTTGTGGCCCGCTGTGAGCATTCGTGGAACCCTTCGTGAGCACCTCTTTGACTATCTGAGAGTCTCCATTATTGCAGACGCTCTTCCAATGCTGACCGACAACAGTAGAGCCAGTTGTCGAGTTGTGATGCGTCGGTCGGCACGAATAATGGCATCCACACGATTCAGCATGTCTTGAACAGTGGCTGCTACAGGACGTCCTGAGCGGGGCTGATCGTGGAGCTGTGTTTCAGCATTTCCTGAGGCTCTAACTCATCACCCAACTGTACTCCTATGAACTGCAGCATCGCCAAACACTGCAAACAAATGTTTATGGATGTTCACCACGGTTTCTGTTTCTGCACACAAGAATTCAATAACGCACGCTGCTTGTAACGTGGGTTGTATGTAGAAGCCATTTTGACGCTGTACTACGGCTCTGCCACTTGCCACAACGGTTCTAAACCTCCCGGCCCAGGGAACAAACATCAAATGTGAAGCACCCACTAGGACGTTTGTCTGTGTATTTTAAAAATTTTAAAAAAATGTGGGACGTTAGTTACTGAACTACACTCGTACATAGTTGCAGAGACTGCGGTATAATACGCGCTGTCGCATGTAGCCGCAGTTACAATATGTGTTGGAAACGTTTCCCGTGTGCCTCATCTCATCCGTGTACGCGCTGCAGCGTGCTCTGTGTGACACGTCCGCACTGGCCAGGCTGCACCCGGACAGTGTCACAGGCAGCACGGATACACTGCTCCAGCGTCTCCACATCTGGAGTGGGCTCTGCCTGCGTGATGCTACTGAGATGACCCCCTAACCAGAAACCGCACGGGTTGAGGTCCGGTGAACGAGCAGGCCATGCGACTGGAACCACCCCGCCTCGATGTGACCCACCAATAAGGGAGGACAAGACTCAGACGCGTCCGGGCGTTGGCGGCGATGTGAGCTGGAGCATCTGCATGTAGTAGCCGTACAATTCTCCGAATCATCGACGGCACTTCTTCCAGCAGGGGGGATAAAGTCAGCCACAGGAAGTTCCGGCCTGTTATGTGTCTTGGAAGGAAGATCGATCCCAAAATACGGTCGCCAGTTATTCCGGCCCACACATTCCGGCTGCACCGACGCTGGTCATTCGCTGTCACCATACGCTGCGGGTTCTGCATAATATGGCACAGATGACTGTCCCGAAAACTGATGATGCCACTCCGCGTAACGGTGGCCTCATCTGTGGATAGGATGGATGACACAGATCCCGGAATCGTGGTTGCCAGTCGGAGAAACCAGTGACAAAAGCTGATCCCGATGTGGAAAGGCTGCCGCTAGTAAGCCCTGCACACGCTGTCATAGGGTAGCAACAGTTGTCATCGAGAATGTCCCACACGGTCGTCTGACGCACCCTGTACTGGGGGTGGGGGTGGGGGGGGTGGGGGTGGGGGCAACTTTATGGTACTGACACGGCAGTCGCCTTCCACAGTGTTAGTCACATTTTCCTCCAAGTCTGGTGTCCAAACATTTGGGGTACGTCCTTCATGATTTCTAGCTTCCTGAAACGACCCCGTCTCAGACAAACGGCGAAACACTGTTGCAAACATTGAGAACTGTGCAAGAATGAGATTTTAACTCTGCAGCGGAGTGTGCGCTGATATGAAACTTCCTGGCAGATTAAAACTGTGTGCCGGACCGAGACTCGAACTCGGGACCTTTGCCTTTCGCGGGCAAGTGCTCTACCAACGGAGCTACCCAAGCACGACTCACGCCCCGTCCTCACAGCTTTACTTCTGCCAGTTTCATTGAGAGCTGTGGTTGTTGGCGGGAACAGATCTGATACAACGTTACTTCCAGCAGCCCGTTGCTATTTGCCTTTCCGTAAGTAGACACCATGTCGGCAAGCTCTCGATTCGAATGTGGGAGCATTGTGAATGACGCTCCATCACGTCCACTACAGGGTGAATCAGCAAGAGAAGTGAATCGGACACAACGTTACCAATTACTGTGGCTTGAGAGGGCGCTAGGGCATGACATACGAGGAACAGTACCACCCTCTAGGAGGAAACCATGCATTCTCTGTAACGATTCAGTAAGTGGCCTCTAGCATCGAAACCATGCCTTTCCATACACAAGTCCGTTAGACTATTTTTGTTCCGTATCCTCTCATCGATCAATCGCTAGAGTTTGCACATGGTGGTAAAAATCACCCTATATAAAGGAGAAACATTCTTTAACATTGTTCCCAAAAATCATTGTGATCATCTGATTAGCAAAGGCAACCCTTTGTTGCACAGCTCGTACGGGTATGGCCTGGTGCGTTTGAATTTTGAATGGAAACATGTGTAGGCTCTTTCTCAGTATTTTCTGTGTGCTGGAACGCTTCAAACCAGTCTCAGATGCAATTCTACGGACAGATGACATTGGATTTCGCTGAATAATTCCAGAAACTTTGGCGATATTTTCAGGCGTAACTGCGGTTTGCTTGCGGCCAACATGCCCCACTAGATCATCAGTCACGCTGCCTGTTCGTTGAAATTTTGCGAAGAGTGTACGAATGGTTTTCGCATCGGATCCTTTTGGAACATTAAATCGTGCTTGAGAACTTCGCCTTGTTGCCGTAGGACTCTCTTCTAACCTGTGGTACTCTAGCACCACAAAAACGCGTTGTTCAATGGAGTACATGGTTTTAATCTCTTCCTTCGGTACGCTAACCTCCTTTCACGTTTCAATAGTGGAACATCGCTCTGGGCTTCGGATCACTATTTATACTAAGTATTACGTATGGCGAATTATAGCGCCATCTGCTAGCAGCTTTTGTAACTAATATATCAAACTGCTGTATAAACTTTCTTACAGCTTTCACAATAAACATACCGTTTACTGCATTCCTCTATCGATCTTTCTGCTGGCCGAAGTGGCCGCGCGGTTCTGGCGCTGCAGGCTGGAACCGCGAGACCGCTACGGTCGCAGGTTCGACTCCTGCCTCGGGCATGGATGTGTGTGATGTCCGTAGGTTAGTTAGGTTTAACTAGTTCTGAGTTCTAGGGGACTAATGACCTCAGCAGTTGAGTCCCATAGTTCTCAGAGCCATTTAAACCATTTTCTATCGATCTTTGTTTTCGAGATATTTAATTTTGAAATCAGGGAGTCCTTTTCTGGACACCCTGTAAATAGGGAAAGGGAGAGAGCCGCAGGAAAGTGCGCAAGTGAGCTGCAGGACAAGCAGAGGCAGACGCTCACGACGGAAACGGAATTAACAAAACACATCGAAGGCTATTTCCGAGATGTTCCGTCGAGAAGCGACAGACGACGCGGCGACTGCTGGAATTCTGCAGCAGACGAGGAGCGTGCTGACAGGCGCGGACAGGGCGCTGCTGACAGAGAATGTCGACGAGGACGACGTCACAGAGACGATGGAGACCAGCGCCAGAGCAACAGCACCGGCCGCCGACGGCATCCCGCTCCAGTTCTGCCCCTCGTACTGGGACGTACGGGGAGTGCAGTTCACGGAGATGGTGAACGAGATACTCGATGGGGCGCAAATTCCACCTGGGCTGGCCGAAGGGACCGTAACCCCCATCCCTAAGAGGAGAGCCGCCCGCCGAATTGAAGAGTTTCGCCCGATTACGCTCCTCAACGCCGACTATAAAGTAATAGCGAAATGCATCGCAAACAACCTGAAATCGGCGATGAGGAAAGTCATGAGTCCGTGGCAAACATGTGCGGTAACAGGGAAAATATATATTTGACGCCACATGCACCTACAGGGACATAATAGCACAGGCAGCCACCACCAGAAGCGCAGGTGCCATAATTCCGGTGGGCTTCAACAATGCCTTCGACAGGATCGATCACAAATACCTCGTAGACTCACTAAAGAGACTCGGGTTTGGGCAAAAATTCATCACAATCATCCAAAGGTACTAAGTACTGGGAGATCGACAGTAATAATCAATAGTTGGAAAACAAAACAGATAAAACTGGACAGATCCGTGAGGCAAGACTGTCCACTGTCAATGGCTCTATTCGCTACAGCACTGGACCCGCTGCTGCGGAAACTCACAAATGACATCAGAGGATTCTCCGTAGAAGACAAAGCAATAGCATGTATAGCCTACGTTGACGACCTAGGCATCTTTATTGAAGATCAGGAAGATATTGGCAGAGTAGAAACCATCATGAACACATTCCAAAAAGCGTCAGGCGTCCAAACCAACAAACAGTGCTACTGCCGATAGGGAATCAACGACTCAAACCAGACAGGCAGTGGTACAAAATAGCATGGTACCTGGCGCAAATCTTGAGCATCCCGGCCGAAATTGCGCGAGCACTTAGGAGCGCAGTGTACTGCCTGTTGTGGCGTCGAAATATATTCAAAGTGGCGCAAGCAACGTGCTCGCTGCCAACGAAAGAACGGGGCTAGGTCTAGTTGATATAAAGACCAAATGTGCAGCCATTCTACTAAAACGAACGCTCGCCATCCAGGACAATAACCCTGACAGCGTCACAGCCAACATCATTGCAGGATACAAGACCGCATCAGGAGAAGCGCCGGTCGACACGAGGCAGAATGCGACACGTCAGGCTGCACTACGCCAACAAAAGTTACGTTCTGGACCCAGTGGCGAACCCCAGCCACAGAACAGCCAAGAGAACACGCTGGGCCCTCAGGGGGAAGCCGGCAAAAAACAAAATTGAACACAAACTGCCGCAATACAATTGGAAACAAATATGGGGAAACGTCTCGGAAAACGTGTTGCCTAAACATGCGAAGGAGACATGGTACAAAATAGTCAACGGAACGGTACCAACCAGCCAAAGACGACGGAGATAAAACTCGTCGCAAGTGACAAGTGCGACGAATGTACCACGACCGACAGCCTCGAGCACCGATTCACGTGCGGGAAGCGTGCCAGCAGACGGTGGCCCACGTCGGCAGAACGGCGCCGGGAAGCACCACAGTGGAGGGAACCACCGCCCCAGGCTGCAACCCACTTCCACGACCCAAACGACTGGCGACTCTCTGGATCCTCGCCATGACAGCACACGCCGTCCTAGCTGGCCTCCCTGGTGGACCTCTTGGAGGAGAACGAGACGCCCAGCAGCACACGCGCTACCGCGAGAACTTTACAAACTTGCTGCAGATTCCACAGCAGACAGCGACCGCCAGAGTCCTCCCCGGCCTGTGGCCCTCAGCACCACCACCAGCCAGCCACCTCACCTCACCACACTCACCACGAGAAGAACGCGTGCACTGAGAGTGATTGAGTGCAACAGAAAAGATAGTGCTTTCTCCTCTCGTCTCAAATAGTGTAGTAGTATAAAATTTTTCTTCTTAGTGAAATCAGTGATAAAAAGTGCTTCTCACCAATCATCTGTCATGCTCGCAGTCAAATGAGTGTCAAACGTATGCCCAGTAGTACTAACAGTGATTCTTTTCCTCATTATTTGCACTATATTGTCTAGGATACAAGCATTACTTAGTGGAACGTGCCAACTACTCATAATTTTTTTGAATGATTTCCTGTACTATGAGCCCTATAAAATTTATATTGTTTACTCACACTTTACTCTCTGCTTCTCTTATATAACGTGACATAATTTTTTTCTTTCTTCTTCAATTTATATATAGTCTGTAGCACATGTATAAAAATTTCCTTCTACTTCTGCTCCATGTATCATGCTGATGTTTTCCTTCATACTGTCCCACATAACAGTGCAAACTAGCGGAAGAGATCACACCAGAATACACAGTCTGAATGTGGCATCACAAGTGCATGACATACAGAAATTTGAACTCAAAATCAATGTGTCGATGCTACGTATAAATTACTATGCCTGTCCTGCAATGTTTTACCCAAACAAAAAAGACGACAAATGGCCATGTAAAATGGTTCAAGGAACAACAATAAGAGAAACACGAAAAACGAAACATATATACAAAGGAAAACCTATAAAATTTCGTTAGGGCCTTACGTTACCAGTAGGACTAGCAACATGCTTTGCAGATAATGTCCAAACTCGGTTACTGTTTCTATGTGTTATCACCATGGTCTCATTAATTGTTTCAACTGTTTATTTCTTATTTGTGTAACCACGTATATGTTGAGTTCAGCAGTAGAAAATGTTGTAAATTTAAGATACATGCGACATAAGAAACGGTATATATTACAGTACGAAATGTCAGAATGAAATTATCAAATAAAAAAAATGCGCCCCAACCCAGGGTTGAATCCCCAACCTCCTGCACGCTAACCCAACACTCTACGCACTGCACCTTTTTTCTTTTTTTCATTTTGTTCGTTGTTGTTCAAATTCGTTGTTGGGCCCTTCATTCAGTTTTTTTCATTACAGAGGCAAACCAGCTCTCTGACCGAACACGCTGAACTACTGTGCCGCCACACGAAGTGCTCAGCACAAGTAACATGTGCTGTTAGAGGTAGTTACTAGATATGTGGCTATAGTGTTGCCAGATTGCCACTCTTTGACGACCTTTTTCCGCCGGATGTACTCGCCGGACGAAATTTTGTGAGAGACTCTTTTTATCCCTGGTATGTGAGGAGTCACGCTGCGAAACCCAGGTGCACGAATTTCACTTCGCCCTGTATAATAGAATAGATGTGCTGCATTGATGGTCTCTTTTGATCTCCTCATTGTGGTCGGTTTTAGGGTAAGAGAGCAAGGCATTTTTAAATAATCAGACAAGTATTTAACATGATCAGTTGTATATTGCCCTTTCATGAATTAGTAGTTAAGAGAACTACTTCATACTGTTATCTTACCACACAGTGTGCAAACAAACGAAAAATTTGGTGTATTCTGCAGTTTTGTAATTGTTTTCCGTAGAAGAATTTACAACAAACTTGAAAACAAAATCCAAAACAGAAAACAAATGAGTCTCTTACTTTCGTATTATGAGTTATTACACTTTAGAGCGCCATACCTCCACAGAGATCGAAGTAGCAAATTTGGCTCTGGACAAAATTTCCGGAGTAGGATGCATATCCAGTTCCAACGTATATTTAGCGACTGCGAAGCACTGCCGAGTTAGCTAGTCATTAATGTAACAGTATTTCACCAAAATGTTTCCCTAATAGAGGATGTACCAAAATTCAACGAAAAAATTCTGAGATAGGAAATTAAGTAGAACATCGAAATATTTAACGAGTTATTCGGGCAGTAACAAAAATCTACAGTAAAAATTGCAGCACACATTCCTCATATGTAGACGAAGAAATCATGTTATATGAAAATGGGTCTTGGATCGCTTTCTTTGCTTGTTACATCTGATTTTCACCAACTCGTTAATGACGGGAAACACACAAGAGCAGAACATTAGAATCATGGGGGACGTGCACTCTTGGCGGCGTCTGATTACGTAGTGCACCGCCAGTGTTTTGGTTTACACGTCCCTGTTGCCACGCGACGTACGTCATTGCTTGTTTTCAGTTAACATCAACTTTTCCTGCGTTCAGTACGACCGTTGCCGGCACACAGGTTACTACGTAATCACAGTCGGCCGCTGTGGACGAGTGGCTCTAGGCGCTTCAGTCTGGAACCGCGCTGCCGCTACAGTCGGAAGTTCGAATGCTGCCTCGGGCATGGATGTCCTTAGGTTAGTTAGATTTAAGTAGTTCTAAGTTTAGGGGACTGATGATGTCAGATGTTAAGTCCCATAGTGATTAGAGCCATTTCAACCATTTTTTAAAGTTAAGGACAGACGTGGCTGGTGCAATGGCAGTGTACACAAGTTCAGAGATGGCAGATGCCCGTTTGATGTATGGATCAGCTGACGGCAATGGCGACCGTGCTCAGTTTTGTAAGTAGGCTGTTTGTTTTCTTATTGGCAACGTTACGTAGCGCTCTGTATGAAAATCACTGCCTGTGCTGTGTGCAGTCTGTGGTTAGTTTGCATTGTTGTCTGCCATTGTAGTGTTGGGCAGCGGCAGCTGGATGTGAACAGCACGTAGCTTTGCGCAGTTGGAGGTGAGCCGCCAGCAGTGGTGGATGTGAAAAGAGAGATGGCGGAGTTTTGTAATTTGTCATGAACTGCTATATATATATTATGACTATTAAGGTAAATACATTGTTTGTTCTCTATTAATATCTTTCATTTGCTAACTATCCCTATCAGTAGTTAGTGCCTTCCATAGTTTGAATCTTTTATTTAGCTGGCAGTAGTGGCGCTCGCTGTATTGCAGTAGTTTGAGTAATGAAGATTTGTTCAAGCGTTGAGTCTAACTTTTGAAGATTTTGTTCCATTGTGTCTAACTTTTGAAGATTTTGTCCCATTTGTTTCTGATTTTGTTCAAGCGTTGAGTCTAACTTTTGAAGATTTTGTTCCATTGTGTCTAACTTTTGAAGATTTTGTTCAATTGTGTCTAACTTTTGTAACTTTGTCCCATTTGTTGCATTAACTGTAATAACAATGCACTGGTGTCTGAAACATGTTCCTCAGTGCTTTTCGGCAGTGAAGTTGCACCGGCAACATTCACATTTTGACAAGCAGAAAATGTGTCTTGACTTATTTGAGAAAACGGTGAGGACCCAAAACCTAAATCTGCAGTAGTTGCAAAATTGTGTCCTGTCATTCCCGATTCCTGAGGTGAGCTGTTGCCGACTGATCGATCGATAATACTTCCCTGTTCACTAATTGTTTCACTCTCTGCACCATTGTTTGCCGCCCGCTCCATTTCCATATGCATACTTACCAAATTACTACTTTGAACATTAGTTAATTCATTACACAGTGGCGCTAACACACTGCTTTCGACTTCACTGTCATTTCTCAGTTTACTTTGGAGCCTAGTATTAGGTTTTTCACACCCCATGATTGTCACAAAAATTCACACGACAACACAGAAAAGCACAATTTGAAGAGCACAATAAGAAAACACATTAACATAGCATTGAAAATGATATCTCGTTAATTGCAAGCGCAGCTGCGAAATAGTTGGTGCAAATTTACATGCATGCCACAACTGTTTTACTGTACAACAATGAAAGACTGCAACTACAAAGGAGATTCTCTCTACAATTACGCACTAGCAATAAACTAAAGCTACACTAATTACACAAACTACAAGAAAAAATCAGAAGATTCCAGTGAGGTATCCTGGCAGGGTCGACAAATGAAACGTCCCCTATGAACAATTATACATGACTGTGCCTAAACTGACACACAATATTTTTTAGCGCAACGCAATCTGACTTTCAGTAATCCCTACAAAAGAATGGTCCTGACTAACATTAACCTATACCTTTCACAAATCACTTACCTCACAAAAATCTTCGTTACTCGAACTACTGCAATACAGCGAGCGCCACTACTGCCAGCTAAATAAAAGATTCAAACTACGGAAGGCAATAACTACTGATAGGCATAGTTAGCAAATGAAAGATTTAAATAGAGAACAAACAATGTATTTACCTTAATAGTCATAACATATATAGCAGTTCATGACATCCAGTGTTACAAATTTCAGAACTCCGCCATCTCTCTCCCCACATCCACCACTGCTGGCGGCTCACCTCCAACTGCGCAACGCTATGTGCTGTTCACATCCAGCTGCCGCTGCCCAACACTACAATGGCAGACAACAATGCAAACTAGCCACAGACTGCACGCAGCACAGCCAGTGATTTTCATACAGAGCGCTACGTAACGTTGCCAATAAGAAAACAAACAGCCTACGTACAGTTTTTGTACGGGAAGAGATTTCCAGGACGAATGTGCCCCGACAGGTAAACGTTTTAAGCCCCTGATCGTCGACTCAGGGGGCGTGGGGCGTTCGGGCCTGGTACTCGCGACCGTGGGAGGCCTGGGAAGACGAGGGCACCGCAGCGGGAGGCGGCTGTCGGCGGCGACCCTAGCGTCAGAACAGGACGTGTAGATCTAGCACTGTACGATGGCCAGGCGAGTCTGACACGAGGAACATCTACATCTACATTTATATTCCGCATTTGAAAGCTCTTGTATATGGAACCGCAGTAGAAGACGTTCAAGAGCCTCCGTGCCCATGTTATGGAAGGCAGAAGGACCGTATGCAATATTCCATCGGTATATCAGCGGGTCCGAGATTCACTATGACAATGCATCAGGGGCATATTGAACACCTCCTGTGAATTGCATGTAGTATGGTCGTTCGTTCTGTCCATTTGTGTTTCCCGTCTTAATGAGTAGTAATATGGAAACAAAGTGTTTCCAGACTCATGTTCAGACAAAAACATTTTCATCACCTACATGTGAGGAATGTGTTCTGGCATAACCACAAGCGCCGGCATCAGGATGAAGAACGCAGGAGCAGAGAAGCCAGTGAGAGGACGTCGAGCTCGCTGACTAGGACCGCACCACGACAGGAGCGGCCTCTACAAGAGGAGAATACAAGCGCCGCTCCTGCCAGCCTTGGCCACGCAGTACCAGCACAGCAGCAGAGTCGCCACCCCAACTGTTGTACTGAGACAAGTGCCTCGTATCAATAGCTTACACGCACATTGTATAAAGCATGTAGCCCATCGCCTGTGACACGCAATTGTAATACAGAGTTAAGTATTGTCAGTCTTCTTTATTGTAATAAAAACTATTAATGTGATTTGCTTGAATTGTTGTACAAACCACAGCAGCACCCCGTCTCCAGGCCACAAGTGGCCCGTCGGGACCATCCGACCGCCGTGTCATCCTCAGCTGAGGATGCATACAGGAAGGGCGTGTGGTCAGCACACCGCTCTCCCGGCCGTTACGATGGCTTTCTGAGACCGGAGCCGCTGCTATTCGGTCGAGTAGCTCCTCAGTTGGCATCACGAGGCTGAGTGCACCTCAAAAAAATGGCAACAGCGCACGGCGGCCCGGCCGAGAGCGCTTAACTTCGGTGACCTGACGGGAACCGGCGTATCCACTGCAGCAAGGCCGTTGCCGAATTGTTGTGTAGCAGTCCGAGAAAGCAGCATCCTTTCGGCACCCTATAAGAGACGAGTGGGCAGGACAACACAGAATGTGTCCTGTGATTGGTGCTATGCATTTTTGTTACACCCTGTACGATCCAATGCATAAAAACTTTTTTTCAATAGTGATCGAAGATGAGTCTTTCTGCGAAGTCATTTGGACGGAATTAATTGGCTGAAATGCACTCTAGTTAGTCATTGGATGTTTTTTACCAGCCATCCGATTCCGCCGTAACTGCAGTAGAGTCATCAAACAAAGTGTATGCACGGTAGCGCAGAATATTATTCGGAACCGTATTTACTCTACAATGTACACATTCATTGTAGGTGGTATGGGCAGAGAGTCCTAGGAAGTACACTGCGCAACACGATTAAAAGATAACTTTTTCGGAACCCCGTAAAGGTCTCTGACTGCAATGTATATGCTTGAAATGTTGCTCAAAGGTGCCTACAATCATCCTCTTTAGTGGTGCAGAAGTGGGCCGCCCTCCGAAGTCTCCTTCTGGCTCGACGACGCTTCCAACAGCGAGGTATCGACACGGGCGAAAGAAGGGCCAGATCTCAGCAGAAGTTCACGTGACTTGTAAAGTCGTTTAAAGGTGTCACACCGGCGCCAAACTCCACCACAACGCTTTCCAACGCAGCCATGGGCGTGTCACAAGATGAGAAGTCACAGCCCTTAAACACTTACGGCTCTCGGACTGACGCTGGGGTCGGGTGTACCTTCGTCATCGACACGCGTGCCTTTCGATATCGGCTTCCGGCACTCTGCTCGGTATTTACAGCAGAGCTCTTCGGCCTGTATCGGGCCACGGAGTACATCCGGCGACACAGACTTTTCAGTTGTGTCCTCTGCTCAGCCTCTACAGCGCCCTTCAAAGTCTACGTGCACTGTACACTGGCCATGCCTTAGCGCAGCAGGTCCAGGAATAATGTCACTCGCTCACTCTTAGTGGAACCAGTGTGATGTCTATGTGGGTCCCTGGTCACGTCGGTCTGCCAGCAAACGAGGCTGCTGACGCTGCTGCCAAAGCTGCAGTCTTCGTACTGTACCTCAGCCAGCTAGCTCCTGTATTCCCTCCGATGATGGCTGTGTTGCCCTCTGTCAGCAGGTGGTGTCCCCTTGACATCTCCAATGGTCCTCCCTTCACGGGAATAAGCTCCGGCTTATTAAGCCACTCCCAGCAGCTTCGACGGCCTTCTCTCGACCCTCCCGCCGGGAGGAGGTCATTTTAACTAGGCTGTGTATCGAGCACTGACTTTTTAGCCATCGTCATTTGATAAGTGGCGCTACCCCTCCACTTTGTACAGATTGTGCCCAAGTTTTGAACGCTATTTCCTGACGGAATCCCCATTTATTAAGCGTTTACGTTCCCGCTTGGGTTTGCCGTCTGAGTGATCGGCCGTTTTAGCCAATGACGCGCTGGCTGGCGACCGCCTTTTACTTTTTGTCTGCCAAAGCAATATGGCGAAGGCCACTTAATTTTTAGTTTTTCGACGTCCGTTTCTGTATGGTGCCTTTTTTAGCCCTTTCTCCACGTCGATGTTTCTAGCTGTCTTCTCTTATGTCAATTGTGACTGACATATAGTCGTTTTTTAACTCCTCTTCGTATTCTAAAGTTCTGACCTGAGCGCGTATGACTCCAGTTGTTTTTTACTCCCTAAAGCAAAATAAAACCACAAAGCAAAACATTTCGCTCCCTCTTTTTGGGCCCCTGCGATGTAGGTCAGAAACGCGATGGCCGGCATTGAAATCACGCGGTTTTCTTACGACCGACCCAGGGAAACATTTCAGACACGCTACCACTTAGAGTGGAAAGGGGAAAGCCTCAGGGGGTAGCACAAAGGGCGTCAATGAATCCACCTCTTTCCCTGGGCCGTTATTTTCTACACATTTCGCAGTCGAAAACGACAGCTAGATATTCTTGACTACCAGTGCTGACGCACTCGGACGTTTCAAGCCTTCTGCATGGACTCTGTAACGCTGCAGCTCCATTAAACGCAATCGCATCCCCTTTTTAGTGCAGTGCTACCGCTATTTTCTCTCTTGTGTACAGGGTGGACCCACATTCGACGATATGCGAACGTGATCCGAAGCAGCCAAGGGCTTTTTATGCTAATGTTTGACATGCTCCTCTGGTGTGCTCACACAGAGGTGCGACATTAATACAGCTGAAGATAAAACGGTAAAGCATCCCTCCAAGACCCCGCAGTTTTCCAAAACCGTTGTGGCACCTGCGCACATTTAGCGAAAATTTTAAAAATGCATCTTCATCGAGGAAACTTGTGAAGCAGCGTGAGGCGCCTACAGGTAGGCAACCGTTTGACACATCTCTGAGTTCAGCGGTAACACCGATCCCCGAAGTTAAGCGCTGTCGGGCTGGGCTAGCACTTGGATGGGTGACCATCCGGTCTGCCGAGCGCTTTTGGCAAGCAGAGTGCACTCAGCCCTTCTGAGGCAAACTGAGGAGCTGTTTGAATGACAAGTAGCGGCTCCGGTCTGGTAAACTGACATGCGGCCGGGAGAGCGGTGTGCTGACCACGTGCCCCTCCGCATCTGCATTCAGTGAGGCCTGTGGGCTGAGAATGACACGGCGGCCGGTCGGTTCCGTTGGGCCCTCCAAGGTCTGTTTGGACAGAGTTTCTCTCCAAAGGCTTATTTCTGATTATTCAATATATGTAGGCGGGCAGCTTTGAGTGTTTTACCGAAATGGTGGTTCTTGGAGGGACCCTCCGTCATTTTATTCTCACATGTGTCAATTTCATACCCCTCGTCATCACGCCACAGGAAGGCGTGAACTGAAAAAAGGGTAGAGTTGAAAAAGTATAACAACCCTTTGCTTCTTCGTATGACGTTCGAGTTTGGTTGAATCGTTTCCAACGGTCCCTATTGGCTCCATCCTGGACACAAGAGCGAAAATGACGGTGCTACTGCAGTCCGAAGGGGTGCGATCACGCCTTAGGGGATGCAGCTCCACAATGTCCATACAGAAGGACTGAAACGTCCTAGTGTGTCAGTAGCGTCGAAGTTTGTCGAGAATATCTAGCTGTAGTTTTCGACCGAAAAATGTGTGGGAATTAACGTCCCGAGGAAAAGGGTGGGTTCATTGATCTCCTTTGTGCCACTCCTTGAGGTCTTTTCTTTTCGATTCTGAACGGCGGTGTGTCTGAATCGTTTTGCTCGGCCACTCTTTAGAAAATCGCGTGATTTCAACATTGGACGCCGCGGCTCTGACCTCCATCTCAGGCGCACCAAAAGAAGGGGTTAATTCGGGGTAAGACCAGCCGTTACGACCTTCCTATCGCGTGACGCTTCGGCGGTGGCGTTGGACAGAATTGTGGCGAAATTTTGTCCCAGTGTGTCGTCATTAGCCCCCTTTACGCGTCACAGGTCACACGAATATTCAAGAAAGGTAGTAGGAGTAATGCAGTTAATTACAGGCCCGTATCATTAACGTCGATATGCAGCAGGATTTTGAAATGTATATTGTGTTCGAACAATGAATTACCGCGAAGTAAACAGTGTATTGACACACAATCGACACGGATTTAGAAAACATCGTTCTTTTGAAACACAACTAGCTCTTTCGTCGCACGAAGTGTTGAGTGCTTTTGACAAGGGATTTCAAACTGATTCCGTACTTCTGGATTTAAAAAAAAAATGGTTCAAATGGCTCTGAGCACTATGGGACTTAACTGCTGAGGTCATCAGTCCCCTAGAACTTAGAACTGCTTAAACCTAACTAACCTAAGGACATCACAGACATCCATACCCGAGGCAGGTTTCGAACCTGCTTTTGACACTGTACCACACACGCGGTTTGTTGTGAAATTGCGTGCTTATGGAATATTGTCTCAGTTATGTGACTGGATTCGTGATTTCCTGTCAGAGATGTCCTAATTCGTAGTGACTCACGGAAAGTCATCGAGAAAAACGGAAGTGATTTCTTGCGTTCCCCAAGGTGGTGTTACAGGCCATTTGCTGTTCCTTATCTATATAAACCACTTGGGAGCTAATATCAGCAGCCGTCTTAGGTTGTTTGCAGATGACGCTGTCGTTTATCGACTAGTAAACGCATCAGAAGATCAATACAAATTGCGAAACATTTCGGAAAAGAAATATGTATGGTGCGAGAATTGGCAGTTGCCCTAAATGACGAAAAGTGTGAGGTCATCCACATGAGAGCTAAAAGAAATCCTTTGAACTTCGGTTACACAATAAATCAGTCTAATCTAAAGGCCGTAAATTCAAGTAAATACCTAGGTATTGCAACTACGTACAGCTTAAATTGAAAGGTACACATAGAATATGTTGTTGGGAAGGCTGACCAAAGACTGCGTTTTATTGGCAGGACACTTACGAAATGTAACAGATCTACTAAGGAGACTGGCTACACTACGCTTGTCCGTCTTCTTTTAAAATACTGCTGCGCAGTGTGGGATCCTTATCAAATAGGTTTGACAGAGTACATTGAAAAAGTTCAGAGAAGGGCAGCAAATTCTGTAGTACCGCGAAATATGAGAGTGTCACTGAAATGATACTGGATTTAGGCTCGACATAATTAAAGCACAGGCGTTTTACGTTGTGGCGCTATCTTGTCACGAAATTTAAATCACAAACTTTCTCCTCCGAATGCGAAAATATTTTGTTGACGCCGACCTACATAAAGAGGAACGATCCCCATGGAAAATGAGCTCGTACGCAAGCATATAGGTTGAAACGTCCCCTTTGAGCAATTTGTACACGACTGTGCTTAAACTGACACACAATATTTTTAGCGCAACGCAATCTGACTATCAAAAATCCCTACGAAGGAATGGCCCAGACAAACATTTAACTATACCTTTCACAAATCACTTACCTCACAACAATCTTCGTTACTCCAACTACTGCAATACAGCGAGCGCCACTAATACCAGCTAAATAAAAGATTCAAACTATCGAAGGCACTAACTACTGATAGGGATAGTTAGCAAATGAAAGATATTAATAGAGAACAAACAATGTATTTACCTTAATAGTCATAATATATATATATAGCAGTTCATGACAAATTACAAAACTCCGCCATCTCTCTCCCCACATCCACCACTGCTGGCGGCTCACCTCCAACTGCGCAACGCTACGCGCTGTTCACATCCAGCTGCCGCGGCCCAACACTACAATGGCAGGCAACAATGCAAACTAGCCACAGACTGCACACAGCACAGCCAGTGATTTTCATATAGAGTGCTATGTAACGTTGCCAATAAGAAAACATAAACAGCCTACTTACATAAAGAAAACATAAACAGCCTACTTACATAAAGAAAACATAAACAGCCTACTTACATAGCCCCATGCTCCCCACAAAAATTTTACAAAATATTTTTGGGCAGTGGCCAATACATATTTGTTAAAATTTTTCACCATCGTAATTACAATAACAAAGAAATCAAATGCACACACTTATTGATACAATGTTGGTCAAAAGCTAAAATTTTCTCACAGTCCATAAAGACAGTCCTGATCATTCATCACAGTGAAACTGCCGTTTCTTTTCTCAAAGTCTGAGCAGTAAAAGACAATGCACACGGAAGTAGTGGATTTTCATGCAGTCTTGAAGAAGTAGTGTTGTCCTTCCAACGGAAAGACAGTGCTGACTCTTGACATGCTGACAGGTAACGGGCTACAACAGAGCAAACCCACAGCAGAGTCATTCGACGTTTTGACGAAGATTGGTAGGTAGGTCATCACAGAGCAGACCCACTGTAGTCCTGGTAGAGAGTATGGTATTGGTGGGTCATCAGAGATGCAGACCCACTGTAGTCCTTGTAGAGATGGCCAGCAGCCATCTGCTGCGACTGTGCAGGTGCACAATCACCATCGAAGAGTCTTGCGGAGAATATAGTCCATAAACCACCACTTGTGCACGCACAAAGTTTTTGGAATTGTTCTTAGAACCAGCAATGCTGTTATCCAGTCCCTTGATGAATTATTAACACACGTGCAAACACTATCACTCCCTACTTCTCACATATTGTCCATATACTATGACCAACAGAAATGTGTGCAGTGAAATGAATGCTTACAAGTTACTTAATTTGATGAACTGGTGTCAATTACAATGTTATAACATGAGAATACAATTACAAAGGTACTAAATACATCATTAAAGAACATAACAATACAGATAACATTTGTAGTACAGGCTTTACAACAGAATAGAAATAAACAAATACATCAGTGTTACAGGAATTATGACATAAGTAAATACATAAACGATCAGAATAACTTTTGAAACATCAACTTTACACATGAGCATTAAAACAAAACAGAATAAATAATGTCTAAGCATCTTTACAAGGTAAATAACATATTATTAATGTCAATTATATTTGAGGAGAACAGTATTCCTCATCATAGTGAATGTAGCTTAATATTAAAAGAAAAAAATTCTATGAAACTACACAGAGACAGGAAGAAAACAAATACACAAGTGTACACAAAAACATAGTGGGATAACACAAAAGGAAAGGACAGGGTTTGTTTTACTGCAGTATTTTGCATGGAGATCTCCCTTCGTTCATCATTATTCCCAAAAGCCCTATGTAAGCCTGCTTTCTGTATTCTGTTCACATCCTCTGTCAAAAATAGTTTTTCTCCACTGTACAGTATCCTTTTTTTTTTTTTGCCCAAACCATTTTCATATAGCTTCTCAATACATTTCTTCCAAGTCATCATAGTTAGTTTCTTATATAGTCTACCCCCTCTTAAGCTAACTTAAATCTGCTGAGCTCAGATATATATACCAAGGGACGAGGCAATGCAGCATCACATAAAGCAATTAATATAAACAGCAATGAAAAAAAACGCAGATTTGCGAAGCAAGCAGCATTAAGAAATTAGCAAAGTAATTGTAATATTACAACTAATATAAGGCAATGTGCAGCAAACAATAAAAATAAATAAGTAGTAAAACTGGCTTAACAGAATAATACAAACTCAAATTCAGTAACACTATACCTGGCAAGCAGCAGCAACTTATACCTAAACATGACATAGTTCAAGCAGAAAAAATATTACAGTAAAAACAACAATGCAGATAAGGGAAATGTATATTCACATCTTAATGTCTATGTAATTAAAGTGGTGCACCACAAATTATTCTACAAATAATTACCAAGTACTTGAAAAGAAAATTATAGATGCAGTTACTGTTATTAGTCCCTTCTTATTGTTCTTTCCATTCCAAAAGCTCGTTTTTCGAAGAATGTGGATCATAGAATAATTATTTAATAGATCTGTTGACAGAAAGTGTTCACATTAGCAAATGCATCTAAGTTTATTTTATAAAACTAATGCTGCAACACAGCTGGAAAACAGGTATCAAATGAAATAAGCAATTACGCAAACCAAAGCATAAAAATATCATTCAGTAGTCATGTGACATTTCATAAGTTAGTAGAAATTCTCTCAACTCTCGTAGAAAGACGCTTGTCATAATCAGGTGGGCAGATGTAAGTATCCTTCCAAGTAATGAGGGTGTCGAATTTGCAATGTTTTCTCTAAAGGAATGTCAATGGCGAGGATAATGGCCTCCCTTTTTTTTTCTTTTCTACCTGAGCATCTGAAAAGGCTTGTTCTCCAGGCGTCTGACACAGCTGCGTGCCCACGACGCATTACGTGCAGGTGGTCACTTAACTTTCTTACGGAAATATTTACGACAGCAGTTTCCGCTACAGTGACAGTCTCATATAAAAATATTTCACAGGTCAAGAATTTGCGTTACAAATCTGTAGAAACCAAATGCTATTGATATAACAGTGTCCAAAAAATTTTCGTCGGCATTGTGCTACATTCACGCATTTACATACATTTCATAACTCTTAAAGAATGTTTCTTGGTTTCCAACATCCTTTTTCACAAGTCAAGAGTCCCTACCCACTATTCATTACTCCTTACCTTATTCGTCGACACTTCTTCAATATTTCATCATAACAGATACATAGCATAATCAAATTACTCATATAGCATCAGCTTATGGATCATAAACTTACCTCAGCAGCATAATACATATAGTCATCGTAATAATAACATCATAACACCTCAGTCAAATCTCAAAATCGTCGTAGCTTCCTCCAATAATTTCAAAACCTAAAAAGAATTCTCTTCTCATTTAAATAGTGTCATCTACCTCAAACATACTTTAAAAATCATGATCTCATACCAAATACATCATTCAAAGCTCTCATAGTATCACAATGGGTCCGAAAAAATATGAAAAGTTCACAAAGTACAGACAAAATACAAATTCTTAAGTGTGAAGTTATCCAACGGTGTAATTGCGTAAACATGTGTCACTGATGTAAAAAAAAGTTTATCTCTCTCAGTTAAATGATCAGATAGCTGTGTAATTTATGTATTAGAGAAATATGGTACCGATGTGTAAAGTTGTATAAGCAAATACCATATTAGCTAGGGTTCCTTGTGGTTGCCACACACATGGTACACAAAGTAAGCGTGTACCACCCCTGAGGATTAATGTAATTATACCCTCAGGTGTTACAGATTACGAGAATGGAATGAAATGTATCACGGAAAACTTTCTTTGTAATTCAAAAATCTTTAAAAATAAATGTTTTAAGTACAAAATCAATCACTCAAGTACATGTCCCATAGCGCTAAATGTGCGTCTTGCTGTAAGATAATCTCTGTGGAAGTGTCGTAGTTATCGTCCTCCAAAAGCTAAGTTCTGCAGAAGTCAATGTGCTTACCTCATGATAAACAAAAGTGAAATGCTTTGCGTATAGATATCATACTTATTACGCTTATTGCCGTGATGAAGAAAGTACTGTGCTGTAACGCATTGTTGTGCTACAGAAAAGGCTGTCTCCTTGTAGCTATACCACAAAAGTTACTACTAAAACATGTTTTACTTTCCAGAATAATACAGAAAAACTGTGCAAATATAAAACAGAAACACCGCAAAAGCAACATTGTAAATTGTCGCTCATTAGTAGCGTCGTGATAAAATCGTGTAGCTGTCACATAAACTAACCACTGTCTCATCTGGTATCTCACTGAAAGTACCTTAAATCCAGAATCCACTCTCAAGCAAACCAAAATGTTGCATGAAAATTTCATTAGCAGTGCCGGTATATGTTCCAAGTATGTGAGCCTTATAGTCATTACATAATCGTGCAACTAACAAGCAAGAATGCACACACACAATAACACTGTGTCGTCTGTTCACAATAACAATGCATTCGTAATTTCTGTTTAAATAAGTTCTCTTGGTTCTTGACTGGATATTTAACTTCAAACAGTGTTGCATGTTAACAGTTTCTTAAGCATACTAGTAACGTGGTGAAACGTTTTATGGCAAAGACAAAGTTAAAAAGAGATTATCTGTCAATAAATGGTTTTACATGTGAGATGTGGTGTAACCCTTTGCTCTTCTCAGTACACAGAGTTTCAACTTGAATGAAATTATCATGCGGTATCGTCCGTTTAGAATCCTGGAATTTTGCTCAAGGTTAGCGTCAATGTTATTTTTCCCTGAGCCAGCGGGCGCAAGTGGCTGCCTGCGGTGCGAGTCATTGTCTGTTTCTTTGTTGGCGCGCGTCGTTATTGGGATTAGGAGACCTAACTTCTACAAATTCACCGTGACGAGAATCCCGCCAGTTCTGATGCAGTTCAGGTCTGTCGTTACGATCATATCGTCTGTCGTCATGTCGGTAGATTCCATAGTTTCTTCCTTGTCGGTCACGTGGTGGAGAATTTCTCCCTGAACCGTAACTGCGCGCTGGACCGTTGCGTCTAAAGTTATTCTGTCTCCCTTGATAATAATTGTTTTGGTTCCCATATTCTCTGTTTCTCTGATTATCTCTGTGATAGTCATTACCGCGGAAAGGTGATCTTTCCCTGTAACTATTACTCTGCCAGTGGTTGTCATATGGGTGGTGTCTGTTTTGGTCACGATTTACGTTGTAAGAACAGGTTTGTCGTGGCCATTTATTGTTTCTGTCGTCACGGAATTGTGACGGATGTGACCTGTAGTGATTGTTTTTCCTGTTTTCGCATCCCGCGACTGTCTGTGTCAATTTCTAATTCTTGTAAGAGTCCCTGAAAAGCTTCAATGTCGTCTTTGCAACGTCCTGCCAAAATAATATGTCGTAAATGTTCAGGCAGTTTGATTAAGCAAATGCGGATGAGTTCTGAGGGGCTGTATGGGTTTGACAGGTACTGATTCTTGTGCAACATGTCTTCAAAATATTTGACAAGACTGGAAAATTCAGATTGTTCAAAGTGTTTCATCATCATGATACTATGTTTTACTCGGTTTTGTGTAGCTTGTGACCAATATGCTGAGAGGAACGCATGGTAAAATTCTCCTTCACTGTGGCAATCGTGAATGACCGATCACATTCTTACAGCTGGTTCATTCTCTAAGTAGCCACACATAAATTCTAACCAGTGCTCCAATGGCCAGTTGGGAGGAAAACAATGAGAGAATTGATGGAGCCACGCTTGTGGATGAATGTCGTTGCCAGAATTCTTAAATGTTTAGAATTTACGTGTAGTAATGAACAGCTTATAGTCAAAATCATCGTGTCGGCTAGTAGCATGTCGGTCACTGTTACGTCGTGTCGGCGGTTCGATCTCAAAATTCGGTGCACATTGCCAATTTCTTTCATAACTTCCGAAATGCCCTGTGTTATTATTTTGTGGCTGTTCCGTATTTCTATGTCCCTCTTCCCGTAATGGAGCGCGAGTGTCCTCTGAAATACGTAATTCTTGTATTACCTGTGTCAGCTGATCTTGTACTTCCCGGATTTCTCTTTTGTACTGTGTATTGATTTGATTTTGATTTTGTTTGAATTTTCTTATTTGTTCATACTCTTCTGTGTCATTAAAGACTACCGGTTTTGTGTCATTCAGATTATCATCTACCTTCGCAGATAAATTATTTAGCTGATCCGAAAGTTCAACTACTTTCTCTGATAATGGACTAATTTCCTCCATGTGTCTTTCTGAACCAATTTTCAGAGTATCTACTGTGTCCTTTAAGTTTTCCTGAGTTTTTGGAAGTTGCGTAACCGAATCGGTAGATGCAACTGAGTCCATTTTAGCTTGCAAGGGCTCATGATTTTCATGAACAATAGTTTGCAGTTCTTTTATGGCTGCTTCGTGATTCTGTAATGCATTTTCATGACGCGAAAAAATAGGTTGGAAATGCTCACAAATTTGTGTTTTACGTCATTACAGACTTTTTGACATTTCGATTCAATGTTATGTAATTCAGTAGTTAAATTTTCACGTGTTTGTTCAAGTGTGGTGTCTAACTTTTGAAGATTTTGTTCCATTGTGTCTAACTTTTTAAGATTTTGTCCCACTGTGTCTAACTTTTTAAGATTTTGTTCCACTGTGTCTAACTGTTGCTGTGTTTGTCTCTGGTGTTGTTCCATTGTGTCTAACTTTTGAAGATTTTGTTCCATTGTGTCTAAATTTTGAAGCTTTTGCTGTGTTTGTCTCTGAGTTTGTTCCATTTGTTGCATTAGTTGTAATAACAATGCATTAGTGTCTGGAATCTGTTCCTCTGCGCTTTTCGGCAGTGCATTTGCACCGGCAACATTCACATTATGACAAGCTGAAAATGTGTCTTGACTTATTTGAGAAAACGGTGAGGACGCAAAACCTGAATCTACAGTATTTGTAAAATTGTGTCCTGTCATTTCGGATTCCTGAGGCGAGCTGTTGCCGACCGATCGATCGATAATGCTTCCCTGTTCACAACCTGTTTCACTGTCTGCACCATTATTTGCCGCCCGCTCCATTTCCCTACGCACAATTACCAAATTACTACTTGGAATGTCTGTTAATTCATTACACAGTGGTGCTGATAAGCTACTCTCGTTGTCACTATTATTTCTCAGTTAACTTTGGAGCCTAGTGTTACGTTTTTCACACGCCATTATTGTGACAATATTTCACACGATAACACAGAAAAGCACAATTTGAAGAGCAAAAATAAGAGAACACATTAACATAGAACTGAAAATAATATCTAGTTAATTGCAAGCGCAGCTGCGAAATACTTGGTGCAAATCTACGTGCATGCCACAACTGTTTTACTGTACAACAATGAAAAACTACAAAGGAAATTCTCTCTACAATTAAGCGCTAGCAATAAACAAAGGCTGCACTAATTACACAAACTACAAGAAAAAATCATAAGATTCCAGTGAGGTATCCTTGGCTAAGGGTCGACATATGAAACGTCCCCTTTGAACAATTGTACAAGACTGTGTTTAAACTGACACACAATATTTTTAGCGCAACGCAATCTATCAAAAATCCCTACAAAGGAATGGCCCACACAAACATTTAACTATACCTTTCACAAATCACTTTCCTCACAACAATCTTCATTACTCAAACTACTGCAATACAGCGAGCGCCACTACTGCCAGCTAAATAAAAGATTCAAACTACGGAATGCACTAACTACTGATAGGGATAGTTAGCAAATGAAAGATATTAATAGAGAACAAACAATGTATTTACCTTAATAGTCATAATATATATATAGCAGTTCATGACAAATTACAAAACTCCGCCATCTCTCTTTTCACATCCACCACTGCTGGCGGCTCACCTCCAACTGCGCAAAGCTACGTGCTGTTCACATCCAGCTGCCGCTGCCCAACACTACAATGGCAGACAACAATTCAAACTAGCCACAGACTGCACACAGCACAGCCAGTGATTTTCATATAGAGCGCTACGTAACGTTGCCAATAAGAAAACACAAACAGCCTACTTACATAAAGAAAACATAAACAGCCTACTTACAAGGTGTTCACTGTTTCCGCGCGCTATACGAGATTGGAAAAATAGAGAATTGTGAAGGTGGTTCGATGAACCCTCTGCCATGCACTTAAATGTTATTTGCAGAGTATCCGTGTAGTTGTAGACGTAGGTGAGGTCTGTCTTTTTCTTCGCCTGTGTTGACAGCCTGCTGTTGAAAGCGTCGTGCAGGTCGAGGGCAATATCGCAGGGGTCGACGCTTCTCCACCATTACTGAGGAAGGCTGTAGGCACCTCTGGGCCACATTTGAAACTTCTGCGTTGCAGTCGGAGACGTTACGGGGTTCCGTAAAAGCGGTCCTTTAATTCTGTTGCGCAGTATAGTGACTGAATACGTTTTGTGAGCCGGCTGGAGTGGCCGAACGGTTCTAGCCTCTACAGTCCGGAACAGTGCGACCGCTACGGTCGCAGGTTCGAATCCTGCCTCGGGCGTGGATGTGTGTGTCGTCCTTAGGCTAGTTACGTTTAAGTAGTTCTAAGTTCTAGGGTACTGATGACCTCAGATGTTAAGTCCCATAGTGCTCAGAGCCATTTGAACCATTTCGAACGTTTTGTGAAGACGGTCTTCAACAGCTAGTTTTACAATCCAGCCGCGTGGAGTGGCCGCGCGGTTTGAGGCGCCATGTCACGGATTGCGCAGCCCCTCCTGCCGGAGGTTCGAGTCCTCTCCCTTGTTCTTAGTTCGTAGAATAAGTTAGTTTAAGTAGTGTGTAAGTCTAGGGACCTATGACCTCAGCAGTTTGGTCCCTTAGGAATTCACACATATCTACAACCCACACGCAATGAAATTATTTTAGACCTTGCCGTTACAGACAGGCCTGAGCTTAACGACAGTATAAGTTTAGAAACAGAGATTAGTGATAATGATGTCAACATAGCTTTGATTGTTATCGAAGTTCGTAAACTCAACAGAAAGACTGGGGTACAAATTATGCTGGAAAGAGCAGGTAAGCGGCTATTAGCTCCATACTTAAATAGTGAATAGACAAATTTAGTTCAAATATTATTGAAGCATACGAATTATTGCAAGTTTTAAACTCACTGTAGATAACACTCTGGAGTATTATGTGCCTAGTAAATGTATCACGGGTGGGAAACACAGCTCAATCCTGGTTTTATGAGAAAATTCGGAAAATACTGAAGAAGCAGAGATTGTTGAACTCTCGGTTCAGAAAAGGAGGTGCAAATGTCGACCGGCAAAAGTTAGAAAGAAATTTATGGATCTTGAAAAAGATCGAAGCGTGAAGCGTAAAATTCTTCCGCTGTCGTACGTTAGCGAAAGATCTTGCCGAGAATTCGAGAAAATTCTCGACCTATGTACACCAAATGGGTCGCAGGCCTGCAGTCAGTCACTCGTCAAAGACAATAAAAGGAAAGGAGAAGTTGCAAGTGTCGAGTTAAAAAAAAAAATCACATAGCCTGGTATTCCATAAGCATGCAATATGATTACAAGCCGCCTGTGAGGTACGGTGTCAAAGTCTTATGGAAATCTTAGAAATACGGAATGAATTCCAAATCCCTTGTCAACAGCACTCAACACTTCAAGTGAGTAAACAGCTAGTTGTGTTTCACAAAAGCGATGTTTTCTAAATCCATGTTCATTGTGTGTCAATGGACAGTTTTCTGCGAAGTAATTCATAATGTTCGAATACAAATATGTTCGAAAATCCTACTGCATATCGATGTAAGTGATACGGGTCAGTAACTTAATGGATTATTCCTATTTTCTTTCTTGAATGTTGGTGTTATCTGTGCAACTTTCCAGTCTTTGAGTAGGGATCTTTCGTCGAGTGAGCGCTTGTGTATGACTGTACAGTATGGAGCTATTGCATCAGCATACTCTGAAACGAATGTAGTTTGTGTTGAGTCTGGACCGGGGGACTTGCTTTCATTAAGTAATTTACGTTGCTGCACTACCTCCGAGGATATCTACTTCTAAGTTGCTCATGTTGGCAGCTGTTGTTGTTTCTAATTATGACATATTTACCTCGCTGTGTGTAGTAACTCTACTTTAGCAGCACTGTCATCGGAAGTATTTCTGTTGGTATCGCGCAGAGAAGGCATTTATTGCGTTTTTCCGCTTGCATACTTTACGTACTAACAGAATCTCTTTGGATTTTCTGCCTTGTTTCGAGACAAAGTTTTATTGTGGAAACTACTGTACGCATCTCGCATTGAAGTGCGCGCTAAATTTCGAGTGTCTGTAATAGATTGTCAACCTTGTGGATTTTGCTTTCTTTTAAATTTGACACGCTTTTCTCGTTGTTTCTGCCACAATATTGTGCACTGTCTTGCGTATAAAGTCGTTTGTTAATTAATTTGGTATAAATCTCTCAATTGCATTCGATATTATTGCTTTGAGTGCAAGCCACATCTGGTCTACACTTACGTTGTTAATTTGGAAGGAGAGGAGATTGTCTCTCAGCAAAGCGTAAGTGAATTTTTATCTGCTTTTTTGAATAAATATATATTTCCTTTATTTTTGGAGGATTCGAGCGTTACAGTATTCAGTTTCACTGCGACCACCCTGCGTTCGCTGATCCCTGTATCCGTTCTGCTGCTCGTCATTAACTCAGGATTATTTGTTGGCAAGAGGTCAAGTGCGTCTTTACAATAGTTTACTATTCGAGAGGGCACGTGAACTAATTACACGAAATAATTTTCAGAGAATGCGTTTAGCACAATTTCGGATGATGTTTTATGCACACCTCCGTATTTAAATATGTATTTTCGCCGACATATCGAGGGTAAATTGCGGCCACCACCAACTATAATTGTACGAGCCGGATATGTGTTAGGAATTAAACTCAAGTTTTCTTTGAACCTTTCAGCAATCGAATCATTTGAATTGGGAGGTCGGTAAAAGGATCCAACTGTTATTTTATTGCGCTTGTCAGGGTTGACCTCTGCCCATACTAACTCACAGGAAGTATCTATTTCAGTTTCTACACAAGATAAACTACTTCTAACAGTAACGAACACGCCGTCACCAAAGGTATTTATCCCATCGTTTCTGAACACCGTTAGGTCCTGCTCAAAAATTTCGGATGAACTTGTCTCCGACTTTAGTCAACTGTCAGTGCCTATAACGATTTGAGCATCAGTGTTTTCTATTAGCGCCTCCGTTACTTTCCCAACACATCCACGTCAATTTACAACTGTTATAGCGATGGTTCCTGGTAGATATCCAGGTATCAGCAAGACGCAGTTATTCTGCATGAAACATTTATTGATACGCATACTACACTTACGCGTCAAAGAAACTGGTATAGATATGTGTATTCGAATGTAGAGATATGTAAACAAGCAGAATATGCACTGCGGTCGGCAACTCCTATGTTGGACAAGTGTCTGGCGCAGTTGTTAGGTCGGTTTCCGCGGTAGGTTATCAAGGTTTAAGTGAGTCTGAACGTGGTGTTAGTCGTCGCGCGAGCGATGGGACACAGCATCTCGAGGTAGCGACGAAGTGGGAATTTCCCCGTACGACCATTTCACGAGTGTACCGTGAATATCAGGAATCCGGTACAATATCAAATCTCCGACATGGATGCGGCCGGAAAAAGATCCTGCAAGAACGGGACCGAACACTACTGAAGAGGTGTTGAACGTGCCAGATGTGTAGCTCTTTCGCAGATTGCTGCAGATTTCAATGCTGGGCAATCTAAAAGTGTCTGCGTGTGAACCATTCAACGAAACATCATCGATATGGGCTTTCGGAGCAGAAGTCCCCCCTTGTGTACCCTTGATTACTGCACAACACCAAGCTTTACGACTTGCCTCGGCCCATTAACACCGACCTTGCACTGTTGATGACAGGAAACGTGTTGCCTGGTTGGACGAGTCTCGTTTCAAATTGTATCGAGCTGCTGCAGCACTTCTGCGTGCTTGCGGGGGCCCTACACGACATTCGGCAAGTAAACCAATTTATTTGGCTCTTCAGTGCTCTCTTAACAGCAAAAAATACGCTGTCGCCAAATATATTTATCCTTTCGGAACAGGATTAGGTCCTGCTCAATGATTTCGGCTGAACTTATCTCCGACTTCAGTGCCTATTACCGTTTGAGCATCAGTGCTTTCTGTTAACACCTCGAGCTCTGATACTTTCTCAACACATCCACTACTGTTTACAACTGTTATACCAATAGTTCCTGGTAGATGAACAGTTGTCAAATGGTTCAAATGGCTCTGAGCACTATGGGACTTAACATCTGTGGTCATCAGTCGCCTAGAACTTAGAACTACTTAAACCCAACTAACCTAAGGACATCACACACATCCATGCCCGAGGCAGGATTCGAACCTGCGACCGTAGCGGTCGCTCGGTTCCAGACTGCAGCGCCTAGAACGGCATGGCCGCTCCGGCCGGCTCCGTGGTGGTAACCGAAGGCGTCATGGTGGCAGCCAACTACGTGAACACTGTTGCGGACCACCTGCATCGCTTCATGCTTGAAGTCTCCCCCTAAGGCGATGCCATCTTTCAGCAGGACAATTGTCCGTGTTTCAAGAGTCAGAGTTGTGGTACAGTAGTTTGAAGGGCATTACAGTGAACTCATATTGACGTCTTTGCCAGTAAATGTGCGTGATCTGCACCTGTTGGAACACATACAGGGCTGATAGTGGCTCCATAATGGTGTGGGATGGCTTTACATGGAATGGACTTGGTCCTATGATCCAAGTGAATCGATCATTAACTGGGAATGGCTGCGTTCTGCTACTTGGAGACCATTTTCAGGCATTCCTTGACTTCCTATTCTCTGACAATAAGGGGACTTTTATGGATGGCAATACCCCATGTCACCAGGCAACAGTTATTTGCGATTCACGTGAAGAACAATCTGGGCAATGCTGTTCCTCACGCACTGACATAGTTATGTTACGCACCGCCATCTTGTACGCTGCAGTCTGGAGCCCTCTCGCACCAGAGAGAGGATTGCAACTTACGCCAGCGAATAGGCGAAGTCGACCAAGTAAAATGCGTGACGTGTAATACCACAACCGGTATTCAGAACAGAACACAAAATTCGGAAGAAATACTTTTCATTACGCCCTAGAAATTTTGTAGCCAACCGCATTGCCGCAGTGGTAACACCGGTTCCCGTCAGATCATCGAATTTAAGCACTGTCGAGCTAGGATAGCACTAGGATGGGTGACCATCCGATCTGCCTAACGCTATTGGCAAGCGCAGTGCATTCAGCCCTTGTGCGGCAAACTGAGGAGCTACTTGATTGAGAAGTAGCGGCTCTGGTCTCGTAAACTGACGAACGGCCGGGAGAGCGGTGTGCTGACCACATGCCCCTCCATATCCGCATCCAGTGACGCCTGTGGGCTGAGGATGACACGGCGGCCGGTCGGTATCGTTGGGCGTTCCACGGCCTGTTTGAACGGAGTTTAGTTTTTTTAGTAATTGTTTACTGTGTGACTCTTTGACATAGGTTCGAGCAACTGAAATAAAGACAAATGTTCAGCTTCAACTAATATGGTTCGGTCTCCTTAATTTTTAGTAAACGAACCTATCTGAGGAACGAACGGAAACATACGACCCATTATACTCCGTCCACGTTTCTGTAGCAGTCAGCTTAACATTTGCTCACGTGCAATCGAAATGGCTGTGCTGAGTTCGACTACACTTGAATACCATTTGCCGTCTTTACGGATAACTCATTCTAGCTTTACTACGGAATTCCGTTGCTGTTACGATGAGAGGCACTGACGAAACGACTCCCTTTCGGATTTGGAAATGTTGCGTGCATTATGGCAGTGGAACATTCGGGAGTTACGAAATGCTGATGAAAATCTTTATAACGAGAAGAGGTGCTTCCCTAAGGAGCCAGACACGATGTGGGACACCCTCAGACCGACGCCGACTCGCGTCCATAGTATAGTTATCAATCGATCCCACCCCTCCTTTCTTATTTAATGCCGTGTCGGGTACAGGTCACACTTCCGATTCCAGCAATTATGGGTTACCTGTTTTTGACCAGCCTACACGCGTGAACAAGTGATTCCATGAGCTGTATGATACCTCATTTTTTGAAGTGCAAAACACAGAACCACGCGGCTGCTACGGTCACAGGTTCGAATCCTGACTCGGACATCGATGTGTGTGATGTCCTTAGGTTGGTTAGGTGTACGTAGTTCTAAGTCTAGGGGACTGATAACCTCAGATGTTAAGTCCCATAGTGCTTAGCGCCATTTTTGCGGGCCACAGGGAGGTCTCCATGCAAAACTATTTTTCCGGGGAGGGGCCCAAATTGGAAAGCTAATTTTACCTACGGTGACTTTTTACGTTATAATATAAATACAGTCTCGATTAAATCTTTCAATAGATCGGTCAGGTCGACAAGAATCGACTCTCTGTTTTCATTCGCATTAAATGATCCATGAACGTGTTAATAGCACAAACTAGATGAATATTTAATTTACAGCAGTGTTACTGAAGTATCAATCTCACATAGTACTCTCTTCGCTGTGCCTTTTTATACAATTTTTCCGGGACTGGCTGGTTAGTGCGCGTTACCACTTACATGAGTCGGCACCTTCGACGTTTATTATTAATTTATCTAACCTTATCCCTTATTTAGGTCTTACCTTTCCCTAGTAAGACTGTCATTTAATTATTTGATGTAGCCTATCTAGACAGCAGAAACACGAAATAGGATCATGAGGGGGGCGGGGGTGTAGTCTTGTTTATTTGTTTTTATATCGAATTGATGGACACGAATTCTGTCCAATGTTGTGCTTAGGAATAACGAGTGATCAAACGCCGATCGCTGTGACTTAGAATTTCAGATATATTTACTTGAAAACGACTTTTTTGCCGGCTATGGAAGAGAGGCATCTTTAAAACTGGTTAAATAAATTTGTCTTGCTTAGAAATTATTATGGCGTGGATGAGATGCTTAATGACATTTCCGCTTTTAAAAATTGAAATTACGAACTAAATGATTCGCATCACTCGCATTAATTCCAGTGATTGGAGATGCTATGGTGACCTTCTTTGTATCTGCAGTACAGTTGAAGTAAGGATACAAGATAGTGAAGCGCTGGTTTACCGCACTTCCTTCTTCACTCATAACACACCCGCACTATAACAAACAAATTGGATCGAAAGTTGTCTTACGAGTTGGTCGATGGATAAAAGCTAGTTAAGTGACTCCGAGAGAATGTCTTAACTTTTTATGTGGTTGGAGATGCTTACTTTGACATGATTGGACAGGGGCTTTGAGGTCATGCTCGCTTGTATAGGTACACTCCACCCGACAGTTCCTGCTGAATTCAGTCACTATTTTGTGTTCTACACGAAAGACATCTATTTAATTTATACAAGTTTTCGAACAAAGGTTCGAAAGACCTTGGGTCTATTATTTCCTGCTCGGAAATGGCCCAGATGCAGCCTTGTATGTCTAAGTATGGCACTGAGACTTGAGACAGGAAGATAGTTACCTGAAACGTATCCTCAGATGATTTATTTATTTCCAACTACACGGAAAACCTTGCGTGAATACAGATTTAGTGATGAAACTGTCCACCATCTACTCTGCTTCACAAGAGTTTTAGCCTCATATAGGTTGGTGAATCTGCTGTTGTTCATCAACTTCTTTACCCCTGAAACTCTTTTCACTTTCAGTCATAATCAAGATTGAATAATATTAAGAAAGTACACTGGAGCACCAAAGAAACTGGTGTAGGCATGCGTATTCGAATACAGAGATTTGTAAACAGGCAGAATACGGTGCTGCGGTCGCTGCGAAAACAGGTGTCTGGCGCGGTTGTTAGATGGGTTACTGCTGCTACAGTGGCAGGCTATGAAGATTTAAGTGAGTTTGAACGTGACGTTGTAGTCGGCGCACGAGCGATGGGACACAGCGCCTCAGAGACAACGATGAAGTCGGGATATTCCCGTATGACCATTTCACGAGTGTACAGTGAATATCGGAATTGCAGTAAAACATCTAAACTCCGCCATTGTTGTGGCCAGGAAAAGATGCTGCAGGAATGGGACCAAAGATGACTGAAGAGAATCGTTCAACGTGACAGAAGTATAACCCATCCGCAAAATGCTGCAGATTTCAGTGCTGGGCCGTCAACGTCATCGTGCGAACCATTGAACGAAACAGGTACCCTCGATGGCTGCTCGACACAAAGCTTTACGCCTTGTCTGGGCCCATCATCACCGAGACTGGACTGTTGATGAGTGGAAACATGCTGAGAGGTTGGAAGTGTCTCGTTTCAAATTGTATCGAGTGGATGGACGTGCACAGGTATGGAGACAACCTCAAGAATCTGTGGGCCCTGCATGTCAGCAGGGGACTGTTGAAGCTGGTGGAGGCTCTGTGTGGGCTGTGTGAAATTGGAGTGATATTGGACCCCTGACACGTGACAAGTACATAAGTATCCTATCTGATCACCTGCATCCATTCACGTCCATTGTGCATTCCGACTGACTTGAGCAATTCCAGCAGGACAACGCGACACCCCCTACGTCCAGAATTCCTACAGAGTATCTCCAGGAACAGTCTTCTGAATTTAAACACTTCCGCTGGCCACCGAACTCCTCCCCAGACATGATCATTATCGAGCGTATCTGGGATATCTTGCAATGTGCTGTTCGGAAGAGATCTCCACCCCCTCGTCCTGTTACGGATTTATGGGCAGCCCCGCAGGATTCGTGGTGTCAATTCCCTCCAGCACTACTTCAGACGCTACTAGAGTCCATGCCACGTCGTGTTGCAACACTTCTGCGTGCTGGTAGGAGCCGCGCACGATATTAGGCAGGTGTATCAGTTTCTTCGGCTTTTTCATTGTACTCAGTTTAAGCCCAAACATTTTCGGAGAGGGGGGGGGGGGATGGAGGGGGAGGGTGCGTCCGCAACCTCCTCCCACCTGCATGTGGGACTGATCACAGTTTGGAAAAGCTCCAGTAGTGGTAGTCACGTAGAACCGCAATGATGAGCCGTAAGAGGGGGAGGTCGTGTGAAATTCCACGGGGAAAAATGCCGTCGTTCGAGCGGTTGACGCAGAGAAGAAGCAGGGCGGGTACTCACGGCGAGGGCGATGTTGGCGCTCGTGATGCCCGCCACCGCCGCCGCCGCCGCCAACAGCAGCAGCGCTCTGGGCCCCATGCTTGGAGCCGGCGCGTCTCTCTACCTCTCTACGCCTGCCTCTGCCTCCGCCTCCACCTCCGTTCTGCGCTGTCCCGGTCGCAGTGCTGCGACCCTGCACTGTCTGTCGCCCTCGGCTGTCCTGCTCTTTTGTAATTGCGCAGCCACATGCCACAAAGCGGTCCCTGTGAACTGCGCGCTTGTCCACCGCCGATACCATCTCTCCCCCACTGCTCGTCCATCGTATCTGTGCGACCCTGTCCTTCTGTGCTTCCTGTTTTGCAGCTTGTGTCAGCTGTTGGAGTATAATTCGCCGCTGCCACGTTAGCGTGGTTTGCTAGTGAAATGGAATTCCTCATTTCATTTCCCAACGGCTTTCTCTCTTTTTTTTCTAATTTGGGAAGTTTGAATTGTCTACTACTCTTCCTTGTCAGGTCAGATGAATGCTTTGACTCCATAAGCATTACTATCGACACACAAACCTGTAAAACTGGTACTGTGGTATCAGACATTTACTTTAGGAAAATATTTTATTTTTCTGATTACGATTGCAATTACATACGTTATTATACCGCTATCCCAGAACACTGTACCACTTCCAGGTTCTCTACATAGCGGACTCCAGTGGCAACAAAAATTTCATTTTCAATATTTCGCACAATTATTCGCCGTATATAGAAATTTAAAATTTTGTAATAATCTACCGATTAAGAGGTGACAGAAGTGATGGTATAGCGGCATGCACATAAACAGATGTCGATAGGATTGCATACACGAGGTACAGCTGCCGTAGCTGTCATTTGTACTCATTCATGTGAAAAGGATTCCGACGTGATTATAACCGCACGCGGGAAATTAACGGACCCTGACCACAGATGGTAGTTGCAGCTAGACACATGTGACAATCCACGTACCGAAATCATTAGGGAATTCAATATCCCAACACCCACAGCGTCAAAAGTGTCCCGAGAATACCTAATTTTGGGCACTACCTCTCAGCACGGAGGACGCAGTGGCCGAAGGCCTTCACCTAACGACCGAGAGCAGCCGCGTTTGTGTAGAGTTGTCAGTGCTGACAGACAAGCAGCAGTGCATGAAATAACCACAGAAATCAGTGTGTCACGTACGGCGAACGCATCTGTTAGGACGGCGAGGCGACATTCGGTGTTGATGGGCTGTGGCAGCAGACGGCCGGCCAGGCTGCTTTCGCCAACGGCACGACGTCGCCTGCAGCGCCTCTCCTGGCTTCCTGACCAGACCGGCTGAAGCCTAGACGACTGGGAAACCATATCCTGGTCAGATGAGTACGGATTTCAATTGGCAAGAGCTGATGGTAAGTCCTGAGTGTGGCGCAGATCCCATAAAGCCATAGGCAAACTTGTCAACAAGACACTGTGCAAGCTGGCGGCGGCTCCACAGTGGTGCGGTCTGTGTTTACATACAGTAGACTGGGCCTTTTAGTCCAGCTGAACCGATCACTGACTTGAAATAGTTATTTTATTCTGCCTGGAGATCATTTGCAGCCATTAATGTTGTTTGTGGTCTTCTTGAAGTCTGGGGGTATTTCGCCTATCTCATGCATCTTACACACCAGATGGAACAGTTTTGTTTTTGTCATGGCTGGCTTTCCCAGAAGTATCAGAAGCTCTGAGGAAATGCCGTACGGATCATTGTCAAATTGTTCTCGCGGTATCGTATCCTCTATCTGACATTCATTTACATCTTTCAAGCTAATTTCCCTGCAAAGACCCTCTATACTCCTTCCAAATTTCAGCTTTCTCTTCTTTGCTTATTACTGGTTTTCCATCTGAGTTCTTGATATCTATACAGCCCTTCTTCTTTTCTCCAAATATCTCTCTAGTTTTCCTGTAGGCGGTGTCTACCTTTCCCATAGTTACATATGGGTCTATGTACTTACATTTGTCCTTTAGCCATCTATGGTTAGCCATTTTGCACTTACAGTCAGTCTCATTTTTTAGATGTTTGTACTCTTTTTCACATACCTCATTTGCTCCATTGTTATATTTTCTCCTTTCGTCAATTAAATTCATTATATCCCATAATATCTAAGGATTTCTCCTAATCCTTTTCTGTTTATCTATATGATCCTCTGCTGCTTTCACTATTTCATCTCTCACAGCTACCCAATCGTCGTCTACTGTACTCCTTTCCCTTGTTTCAGTCACTCGATGCCTATTGCTCTCACTAAAATTCTCAATAACTTCTAGTTCTTTCAACTTATCAAAGTCCCATCTCCTTAATTTCCTACCTTTTTAATTTCTTTAGTTTCAATCTGCAGTTTATTACCAGTAAATTAAGAGAAACAACAGATTTACATCATTATACGTTTTTATACAGAGGCGTTGAGACACAAATTCATGGGCAGACGGCAGCCATGGTAACAGATTCAGAGTGGAAGGAGAGAATTACACCCTGCACTTTTCATAATGAGTGATTAATGCTTTTAAGATCGAAAACAGAGCGAGGTCAGCTACCTGTGACTGGAGATTATTGGTCTAAAAGGAGATGAGTATAGGACTAAAATATTTACGAAAAGCTCCTGCTTGTGTGTGCGGAAATAAACGAACCATACTAGATTTATGTATGTGAGGGTTGGAATGTCTGAGTGGGTAATAACAGGATTAAAGGCGTGGTGGGGAGATTCAAATGGTAATGAGAGAAGAAGTATTTTTACATACGCTAACTTCATAGTAACTAAAATGTTCTTCCGAAAGAAAACTATTCATAAAAACACTTGGCCCAACACATGAGCTAAATGAGTTATATATTTTAGTAAGTGAGTTGTTTCTTTCCTTAGTGTAACACATTAAAATTTTCATGCAGTGTGATACTTTCAGAGACCATTTTTTGTTATGGCCAAAAGAGCATTTCTAATATAGTGAAGGAGACTCGTGGGCTCATCCCCTACAGATAAAGAAAAATCAATCAATTGTACATTACAGTTTTTGAAAGATCCTTCAGCTTCAGATCTCTACCACCAAAAATTGCATTATTATTTAGTAAATTCACCTACACAAAATGATGGAATCGGGAACATCAAATACTGCATAAATAATACAGCAGTTGAAGCAGTAAGTAAGCAAACTAAATGGCGAAAGGAGAAAAGAATTGTAATTTCGAATGAAAAAATTAAAGAAATAGTTTAAGAGAAACAAAGACTGTATGAGTGTTTGCTGCAGTGATCAAGCAAGCGAAAGATATAGACCGATGAGAAGATAGCAGAATCACTAACAAGAAAGGCTCATTATGGTTGTTACATTTGAAGCACAGACACAATGTGATGTTTATGACAGATAGCACTTTGCTTTAACAATGTTAAGAGACTAAAACAGATACGATGTAGAACAAATAAATATAATATGTCAGGAATAATGGATAGAAAATTACAAGAATCTGTAGTATAATCCATGGGCAAGTAATCATTATGAAAATATAACTGATTATGTTAACACTGATTTAATAACCCTAGAAGATACAGAATATTTTACTGAAAAAGAAAATTGTGGAAAACCTAAAAGAAATAGAGTAGCATTGTACTAGCAGAATATGGTATGAGGTATATGATATGCAAGCTTGAAGAGGAATAGAATAAGGCTGGCCTGAAGATTACGGTTAGTTGGTTGATTCAGGGGAGGGGACCATACAGCAAAGTCATCGGTCCCATCAGATTAGCGAAGGATGGAGAAGGAAGTCGGCCGTGCCCTTTCACAGGAACCATCCCAGCATTTACCTGAAGTGATTTAGGGAGATCAAGGAAAACCTAAATCGGGATGGCTGGACACGGGATTGAACCGTCATCCTCCCGAATGCGAGTCCAGTATGCTAAACACTGCACCACCTCGCTCAGTGCCTGAAGGCGAACATGAAGAAGTGTGAGTAGTTAGCCCGTTGGAACGGAAAAGTAAATAATTTGAAGGTAGATGAAAAAGCGATTGGCGGTATGGAAAAGGCAAAATGTGGTATTATTTAATGAACAGAGCGCAAGTAATGATGAAATCACAAGTAGGTTTAATAAAGAAGGAGCTGTAAGAAGAGCAATTAACTCTGTTCTGAGAAAGAAAATGATCAGAAGAGAATGTATAAACCTGCAGTGCAGAATGTAGCAGCCTTGAGATGGAGTGCTTAAGGCGAAGCTCAAGCTGTACTAGGACGTGTAGAATAAGAAATGACGCTATCCGACAAATGGTGAAAATGGATGGGGATATCTGTGACGACGTCGAACAGAAACAGCTTATGTTGTTTGGCAGTGAGGATAGGATGAACTTAGTGGAACATGGTAGTTATACCGAATAGCATACCACGGTGGAAATAATCCCAGTGGAAGGAAAGAGGTCGCTCACAACGCAAATGGCAAAATGATGTGGAGGAGGCAATGGAAACACGGAATATGAACGTTGAGGAAACTCAAGATAGAAGGGCGAAGATGCGACGCCAGCCAAAGATAATCCACAAGAAGAAGAAGAAGAAGACAAAAATGCAAAAAATGTCCAGGACTTGATGGGATAAATATAGAACAGATCATACGTGTTTGATTACTGATTTTGTTTTATTTATACATCCGATCAGTACCCGCTAACTGAAAGGTAGAATTCCAGGACATAGTTTGTAAGTAGGCTGTTTATGTTTTCTTATTGGCAACGTTACGTAGCGCTCAATATGAAAATCACTGGCTGTGCTGTGTGCAGTCTGTGGCTAGTTTGCATTGTTGTCTGCCATTGTAGTGTTGGGCAGCGGCAGCTGGATGTGAACAGCGCGTAGCGTTGCGCAGTTGGAGGTGAGCCGCCAGCAGTGGTGGATGTGGGGAGAGAGATGGCGGAGGTTTGCAATTTGTCATGAACTGATATATATATTATGACTTGTGATGATATTAAGGTAAATACATTGTTTGTTCTCTATTAATATCTTTCATTTGCTAACTATCCCTATCAGTAGTTAGTGCCTTTAGTAGTTTGAATCTTTTATTTAGCTGGCAGTAGTGGCGCTTGCTGTATTGCAGTAGCTTGAGCAGCGAAGATTTTTGTGAGGTAAGTGATTTGTGAAAGGTATAGTTTAATGTTAGTCAGGGCCATTCTTTTGTAAGGGATTTTGAAAGTCAGATTGCGTTGCGCTAACAAAGTATTGTGTGTCAGGTTAAGCACAGTCTTGTAAGAATTGTTCAAAGGGGAAGTTTCATATGTCGACCCTTAGCCGAGGATACCTCACTGGAATCTTCTGATTTTTTTCTTGTAGTTTGTGTATTTAGTGTAGCTTTTGTTTATTGCTAGCGCGTAATTGTAGAGAGAATCTCCTTTGTAGTTGCAGTCTTTCATTGTTGTACTGTAAAACAGTTGTGGCATGCATGTAGATTTGCACCAAGTATTTCGCAGCTGCGCTGGTAATTAACTAGATATTATTTTCAGTGCTATGTTAATGTGTTCTCTTATTTTTGATCTTCAAATTGTGCTTTTCTTTGTTATCGTGTGAAATACTCTGACAATAATGGCGTGTGAAAAACGTAATACTAGGCTCCAAAGTAAACTGAGAAATGACAGTGAAGACGAAAGCAGTGTGTTAACGCCACCATGTAATGAATTAACAAATATTCAAAGTAGTAATTTGGTAACTGTGCATAGGGAAATGGAGCGGGCGTCAAATAATGGTGTAGACATTGAAACATGTAGAGAACAGGGAAGCATTATCGATCGATCGGTCGGCAACAGCTCGCCTCAGGAATCCGAAATGACAGGAAACAATCTCGCAAATACTGTAGATTCAGGTTTTGGATCCTCACCGTTTTCTCAAATAAGTCAAGACACATTTTCTGCTTGTCAAAATGTGAATGTTGCCAGTGCAAATGCACTGCCGAACAGCGTAGAGAAACAGATTCCAGACACTAAAACATTATTATTGCAATTAATGCAACAAATGGAACAAAATCAGAGACAAACACAGCAACAGTTAGACACAGTGGAACAAAATCAGAGACAAACACAGCAAAAGCTTCAAAAGTTAGACACAGTGGAACAAAATCTTAAAAAGTTAGACTCATTGGAGCAAACTCTTGAACAAACACGTGAAGATTTAACTGCTGAGTTACATAACATTGAATCTAAATGTCAAAAAGTCTGTAATGACGTAAAAACACAAATTTGTGAGCATTTTCAACCTATTTTTTCGCGGCATGAAAATGCATTACAGAATCACGAAGCAGCCATAAAAGAACTGCAAATTATTGTTCATGAAAATCATGAGACCTTGCAAGCTAAATTTGACTCAGTTGCATCTACCGATTCGGTTACGCAACTTGCAAAAACTCAGGAAAACTTTAAGGACACAGTAGATACTCTGAAACTTGGTTCAGAAAAACACACTGAAGAAATAAGTACACTATCGGATAAAGTAGCCGAACTTTCGGATCAGGTCACTAACTTATCTACAAAGGTAGATGATGATCTGAATGACACAAGACCCGTAGCCTTCACTGACACAGAAGAGTATGAACAAATAAGAAAATTCAAACAAAATCAGAATCAAATTAATACACAACACCAAAGAGAAATCCGGGAAGTACAAGATCAGCTGACACAGGTAATACAAGAATTACGTATTTCAGAGGACACTCGCGCTCCAACACGGGAAGAGGGACTTAGAAACACGGAAAAGCCGCAAAATAATAACACAGGGCATTTCGGAAATTATGAAAGAAATTGGCAATGTGCACCGAATTTTGAGATGGAACCGCCGACACGACGTAACAATGACCGATATGCTACTCGCCGACACGATGATTTTGACTATAAGCTGTTCATTACTACACGTAAATTCAAAACGTTTAAGAATTCTGCCAACGACATTCATCCACAAGCGTGGCTCCATCAATTCTCTCATTGTTTTCCTCCCAACTGGTCGTTGGAACACAGATTAGAATTTATGTGTGGCTACTTAGAGAATGAACCAGCCGTGAGAATGCGATCGGTCATTCACGATTGCCACAGTGAAGGAGAATTTTACCATGCCTTCCTCTCAGCATATTGGTCGCAAGCTACACAAGACCGTGTAAAACATGGCATCATAATGATGAAACATTTCGAACAATCTGAATTTTCCAGTCTTGTCAAATATTTTGAAGACATGTTGCATAAGAATCAATATCTATCAAACCCATACAGCCCCTCAGAACTCATCCGCATTAGCTTACTCAAATTGCCTGAACATTTACGACATATTATTTTAGCAGGACGCTGCAAAGATGACATTGAAGCATTTCAGGGTCTGTTACAAGAACTGGAAATTGACACTGACAATCGGGGAACGCGGAAACAGGAGCACAACAATTACAGGTCACATACGTCACAATTCCGTGACGACAGAAACAATAACTGGACACGACAAGGCTATTCTTACAACGCAAATCGTGACCAAAACAGACACCACCCATATGACAACCACTGGCAGAGTAATAATAGTTACAGAGAAAGATCGCATTTCCGTAGTAATGAATATGACAGAGATAACCACAGATACAGACAATATGGGAACCAAAACAATTATTATCAGGGGAGACAGAATAACTTTAGACGCAACGGTCCAGCGCGCAGTTACGATTCAGGGAGAAATTCTCCACCACGTGACCGACAAGAAAGATACTATCAAATCTACCGACATGACGACAGACGATATGATCGTAACGACAGACCTGAATTGCATCAGAACTGGCGAGATTTAAACAGAGCAGGGCCCTCTCGAGGAGGTGAATTTGTAGAAGTTAGGTCTCCAAATCCCAATAACGACGCGCGCCAACAAAGAGACAATAGGCAATGACTCACACCGCAGGCAGCCGCGTGCGCCGGCTGGCTCAGAGAAAAATAACATTGACGCTAACCTTGAGCAAAATTCCATTATTCTTTACCGACGTATACCACATGATAATTGCGTTGAAGTTGAAACTCTGCGTACTAGGAAGAGTAAAGGTTTGCACCACATTTCTCATGTAAAACCATTTATTGACAGATAATCTGCCTTTTAACTTTGTCTTTGCCATAAAACGTTTCACTTCACGTTACTAGTATGCTTTAGAAACTGTTACCATGCAACAATGTTTGAAGTTAAATATCCAGCCAAGAACCAAGAGAAATTATTTAAACAGAAATTACGAATGCATTGTTATTGTGAACAGGAGACACAGTGTTATTGTGTGTGTACATTCTTGCTTGTTAGTTGCACGATTATGTAACGACTATAAGGCTCACATACTTAGAACATTTACCAGTACTGCTAATGAGATTTTAATGCAACATTTTGGTTACCTGAAAATACATTCTGTATTTAAAGTGCTTTCTGAGAGATACCAGATGACACAGAGGTTAGTTTATGTGACAGCTACACGATTTTTATCACGACGCTACTAATGAGTGACAATTTACAATGTTGCTTTTGCGGTGTATCTGTTTTATATCTGCACAGTTTTCTGAATTCTTCTGGAAAGACGAACATGTTTTAGTAGTAACTTTTGTGATATAGCAACAATGAGACAGCCTTTTTTCGTGGCACAACAATACGTTACTGTACAGTACTTTCTTCATCACGCCAATAAGCATAATAACTACGATATCTATACGCAAAGCATTTCACTTTTGTTTATCATGAGGTAAGTACATTGGCTTCTGCAGAACTTAGCTTTCGGAGGAAAATAACTACGACACTTCCACAGAGATTATCTTACAACAAGATGCACATTTAGCGCTACAGGACACGCATTCCAGTGATCAATTTTATACTTAAAACATTTATTTTTAAAGATTTTTGAATTACAGAGAAAGTTTTCCGTGATATATTTCATTTCATTGCTGTAATCTGTAACACCTGAGGGTATAATTACATAAATCCTCAGGGGGGTACACGCTAACTTTGTGTACCATGTGTGTGGCAACCACAAGGAACCCTAGCTAATATGGTATTTGCTTATACAATTTTACACGTCGGTACCATATTTCTCTAACACAGAATTACACAGCTATCTGATTATTTGACAGAGAGACAAACATTTATTTTACTATATCAGTGACAGATGTTTACGCAATTACAGTTGGATAACTTCACACTTATGAAACTGTATTTTGTCTGTACTTTGTGAAATGTTCATATTTTTTCGGATTCATTGTGATACTATGAGAGATTTGAGATATTTGGTATGGGATCATGATTTTAAAGTACGTTTGAGGTAGATGACACTATTGAAATGAGCAGAGAATTTTTTTTACGTTTTGAAATTATTGGAGGAAGTTACGACGATTTTAAGATTTGACTGAAGTGTTATGATGTTATTATTACGACGACGATGTGTACTATGCTGTTGAGGTATGTTTATGATAAATAAGCTGATGCTATATGAGGAATCTGATTATGCTATGTAGCTATTATGATGAAATATTGAAGACGTGTTGATGAATATGAATTTGTATATGTGTAATAAGGTAAGGAATAAGGAGTAGGGGTTAGGGACTCTGATTTATGAAAAGGTTGTTGGAAACCAAGAATCGTACTTTAAGAGTTATGAAATGTGTGTGTATATGCATGAATGTATCACAATGCCACTGAAAATTTTTTTGGACACTGTTATATTTATAGGGTTTTGTTTCTACAGATTTGCAACGCTAATTCTTGACCTGTGAAATATTTTTATATGAGACTACCACGGTAGCAGAATCTCCTGTCGTAAATATTTCCGTACGAAAGTTAAGTGACCACCTGCGCGTAATGCGTCGCGGGCACCCAGCTGTGTCAGACGCCTGGAGAAAAAGCCATTATTGCGAGCCCTTTTCAGCGGCACAGGTAGAAAAAAAAAGGGTACGTGGGACGTGTCAAACACCTGGAGAACAAGCCATTAGGGTGTGCCTTTCATCGCTAATGTGACACCCTCGTTACTTGAAAACATATGATTACTCGCACTTTGTGCTAATTACTGAAATGCTTATGAATTGATGGGAAATATTCGTACATCTGCACACCTGATTACGACAAGCGTCTTTCTACGAGAGTTGAGAGTTACTAACTTATGAAATGTCACATGACTACTGAATGATATTTTTATACTTTGCTTTTCGTAGTTGCTTATTTCATTTGACATCTGTTTTCCAGCTGTGTTGCAGCATTGCTTTTATAAAATAAAATGCATTTGCTAATGTGAACACTTTCTGTCAACAGATCTATTAAATAATTATTTTATGATCCACATTCTTTCAAAAAGGAGCACTTGGAAAGGAAAGAACAATAAGAAGGAACTAATAACAGTAACACATAATTTTCTTTTCAAGTACTTGGTAATTTCTTTTGTAGAATACATTGTGATGCATCACTCTAATGTTAAGATGTGACATAGGTATTAGACATGGCCATTTTAGTGTAATATTTTTTCTGCTTGCGCTATGTCATGTTTAGGTATAAGTTGCTGCTGTTTGCCAGGCATAGTGTTATTGAATTTGACTTTTGCTCATTTATGCTGCTAGCTTTGCCAATTTGCATTTTTTGCATTGCTGTTTATAATAATTGTTTTGTGCTGCTGCATTGCCTCGTCCCTTAGTTTAGCATCTGAGCTCAGTAGATTTAAGTTAGCTTAAGAGGGGGTAGCCTCTAAGAGAATGAGTTGCGATGAATTGGAAGAAATGCATTGAGAAAACAGGTTTAGGTAGGATTTTCTTGGAAATAAATGATGAGGTAAGATAATGGAAAATAAAAATGAGGTAAGAAACATGTGAACATATAAATACAGAAAGCATGCTTAGATAGAATTTTTTTTGGTGGAAACAAAGGATGAAATAAGAGGAAAGACATATGAAGTTTTGGGTTGGACTGCAGTACCACATGTTACACTGAAAACGAACCCTGTCCTTTCCTATTGGTGTTATCCCACTATGTGTTTGTGTACCCTTGTGTAGTTGTTTTCTTCCTGTCTCTGTGTATTGTTTCATAGAACTTTTTTCTCTTCTAATACTAAGTTACATTCACTATGATGAGGAATACTGTTATCCTCAAATATAATTGGCATTAATAATATGTTATTTACTTTGTAAAGATATTAGACATTACTCATTCTGTTTAAATGCTCATGTGTGAAGTTGATGTTTCGCAAGTTATTCTGATCTTCTATGTATGTACTCATGTCATAATTCCACTGATGTATATGTTTATTTCTATTCTTTTGTAAAGCCCCTATTACTACAAATGTTATCTGTATTATTATGTTTTTAATGATGTATTTTGTACCTTTGTTATTGTATTCTTATGTTATAAAATTGTAATTGTCACCAGTTCATGATATTATTAACTTGTTAGTTACATTTCACTGCACACGTTTCTGTTGGTCATAGTATATGGATAATATGTGAGAAGTTGGGACTGTGAGTGTTTGCACGTGTGTTAATAACTCAGCAAGGGACTGGATAACAGCATTGCTGGATCTAAGGACAATTCCAGAAACTTTGTGAGTGCACAAGTGGTGGTTTATGGACTTGCTATATTCTCCGCAAGACTCTTCGATGGTGAATGTGCACCTGCACAATCGCAACAGATGGCTGCTGGCCATTTCTACAAGGACTGCAGTGGGTCTGCACCTCTGGTGGCCCACCAATACCACAATCTCTACCAGGACTACAGTGGGTCTGCTCTGTGATGACCTACCTACCAATATTCTTCCAAACTACGACTGACTCTGCTGTGGGTTTGCTCTGTTGTGGCCCATTACCTGCATGCATGTCGAGAGTCAGCACTGTCTTTCCATTGGAAGGACAACACTACTTCTTCAAGACTGCATGGAAATCCACTACTTCTGTGTGCATTTTCTTTTACTGCTCAGACTTTGAGAAAAACACTGCTATTCTTCTGTTATGTACGATTAGGACTGTCTTTATGGACTGTGAGACAATTTTAGCTTTTGACCAAGATTGTATCAATAAGTGTGTGCATTTGATTTCTTTGTTATTGTAATTATGAAAAGAAAAATTTTTGTCAAATCTGTATTGGCCAGTGCCCAACACCATTTGTAAAAATTTTTTGTGGGGAGCATGGGGGCTATGTAAGTAGGCTGTTTATGTTTTCTTATTGGCAACGTTACGTAGCGCTCAATATGAAAATCACTGGCTGTGCTGTGTGCAGTCTGTGGCTAGTTTGCATTGTTGTCTGCCATTGTAGTGTTGGGCAGCGGCAGCTGGATGTGAACAGCGCGTAGCGTTGCGCAGTTGGAGGTGAGCCGCCAGCAGTGGTGGATGTGGGGAGAGAGATGGCGGAGGTTTGCAATTTGTCATGAACTGATATATATATTATGACTTGTGATGATATTAAGGTAAATACATTGTTTGTTCTCTATTAATATCTTTCATTTGCTAACTATCCCTATCAGTAGTTAGTGCCTTTAGTAGTTTGAATCTTTTATTTAGCTGGCAGTAGTGGCGCTTGCTGTATTGCAGTAGCTTGAGCAGCGAAGATTTTTGTGAGGTAAGTGATTTGTGAAAGGTATAGTTTAATGTTAGTCAGGGCCATTCTTTTGTAAGGGATTTTGAAAGTCAGATTGCGTTGCGCTAACAAAGTATTGTGTGTCAGGTTAAGCACAGTCTTGTAAGAATTGTTCAAAGGGGAAGTTTCAAGTTACACAGAAAAAAATGTCTCCAGTGTTAAAAAAAAAGGGGGATCTCAGGAAAACTTGAAATTACGAAAGTTTCATATTGTTAAACACTGCCTACAAAATATATTTAGCTGTATTAAATAACTGCTTAAAGAATATGAGAGCGCTGTTGTTTATAGAGCCTTCATAAGTGTAAGGTAATGTAGCAATAATTTATTTACAGTGCAAGAAATAATACAAAGAAGGTAATTTAATTTACCAACTTACCCAGATTTCATAGATTTTGAAAAATCAGTTGACAGAGTGATATGTAGAGTAAATGGAAAATTATTGCAGAACGTGGATACCCAAATCATTTAATAAACTGCATCAAGTGTCTGCGTAGTGGAACTTACATTGTTCTTGACGCCGCGAATTAAAGAGGGTAAAAGATTTTAATAAAATAAGGTTCAAGACAAGAATTCATTTCGTTGCCTACTCTTTTTAATGTTTATACAGACGATGCCATTCGAAAATGGAAAGAAAGAGCAACGAAAGGTATCCAAATAAACAGGATTTAATGTTATCGTACTGTACACTGATGAGCTAAAACATTATGACTGCCTGCTTAACAGCTTGTTTGTCCGTCTTTGGATCGAGATACATCACTGATTCTGCGTATCAGGAATCAAATAGTTTGTCGGTAGGTTTTCGGAGGTACGGCATTAGATGTCTACGCACAGGCTGCATAATTCGCGTAAATTTGGGGACGCTGAATTAAGTACGCGGTGAATGTGCCCGACAGCTATCCAGATGGGTTCCAGTCTGGACGCCGAGACGTCAACGTGAGTTCACTGAAATGCTCATCAAACCACTGCAGGACGGGTCTGACTCCGAGGCATTGACAGTTGTACTGCTGAAAGATGACATCGCCGTCAGGGGAGACACCGAGCTTGGAGGGATGCAGGTGGTTAGCAGCTGCCAGCGTGTCTTCCATTGCTACCACAGGTCCCATGCGAGCGCAGGACAGTGCCTGCCACAGCATAACACTGCTGCCACCAGCCTGCGTCTGTGGAGCGCTGCACGCCTCGAGGCGCCGTTCGCCTCCCTGGCGGCGTTTGTGGAGACGGCCGTCGACCTAGTGTAGCAGAAATCTGACTCACCCCAAGAGCCGACACTTTTCCATTGATCGACGGTCGAATAGCGATGGTCTGGTGCCCACTGCAGTCGTAAATGACGATGTCACTGTCTCGACAAGCGCGCACGTAGCGGTGGTCTGCTGCAGACCTCCATGTTCCACAGTGGGCGATGAACGGTGTGCTCCGAAACACCAGCATTGTGTTGTTTCGGCAGAGGTGCCACTGATCATCATTTCTCCCACTTCACACAGCAGCAGACACGCCTCCGAACCCCACATTCTGTGAAGAGCCGTGGACGTCCAACCATTTAGCGCCTAGTAGCAGTTTGACTGTCGTTCCGCCTCTTTCTGTACGTGCTCATGGCAGTAGCACGTGAACATTCGACCAGTTTCGCCATTTTCAAGGTACTCGTAATCTGTTATGTCAATCGATTTCCCCATTCGAAGCCCGCACCTTCGCTAGGGTGATCCCCCGCCCGAATCTGCTCCACTTACGTACTTTTGTTACCGCCTCAGGTGCCCACAACGCCACCTGGCTGGATGCAACGTCACGGTGGTCGGTGGTCATAATGTTTTGGGTTATCAGTGCACCGCTGTCAACAGGGCACTAATGCTAAATTCTGAAGACAAACTACGACAAGCAAATTGGATTGTTTTGAAAATCAGCCTTATCCAAACACAATTAGTTTATTTTCGTATTCAACCAGACATGTTTCGACATCTATGTGTCATCTTCTGTGGGTCAATCTTTTTATTTCTGTATAGTAAAATATGAAATTTATAATAATTTAACTGTTGTAAGCCTAAGAATTGCGGTATGTGCAATTTGCTTTGCTTTGTTGAGACGCTCGCCTTAAAATTACATCGGTAAATAAATTGCGTTATTATATACCGGTTTTTGTGTTCTTTTCCATCGTTTTTGGACAGCATGCCATCAGCAATCTAGGCATGAAGCAAATTAATTCGTATTTATCAACAACTGTTTCGTGGGTAGAGCTAATGTGCGTTTCTGTACTTACTTACTTATTTTCGTCCTGTTGCGTGTCTCTGCCGGCCGGAGTGGCCGTGCGGTTCTAGGCGCTACAGTCTGTAGCCGAGCGACCACTACGGTCACATGTTCGAATCCTGCCTCGGGCATGGATGTGCGTGATGTCCTTAGGTTAGTTAGGTTTAATTAGTTCTAAGTTCTAGGCGACTGACGCATAGTGCTCAGAGCCATTTGAACAATTTTTTTTGTTGCGTGTCTGGTTGATGTCTCGATCAGCAACTATTCAGTGCACTATTTTTCACACAATTTTCGTTCACTAATTCACTTCACCTGCACTTACAGAAAAATTGGCGAAATGTGTTCTGAGCAGAAATTTCTGACTCCATTCTTAATGAGAGGTGTTATGTTATTGCCGCTGCTCACTTTCAAGAGGAGCTTCTAACCTTAATAAAATGCGTACAAGAAGCAATCTATCTTTTAAACTTAGTTTTAATGAATTATAATTTTAAGATAGCAATATATATATATATAACAAAAATCCCATTGAATGGTAAATACCAAGAAAATCTTAGGAAGTTCAGCTGTTTAGTTTTCTAGGGAGCTATACCTGTAACGAAGATAAGGATGTATGCAGTAAACTTCAGAGGTGTCAGATTGTAAGTGGCACTGTAAGCAGAAAATTGGAAACCACGAGTGGAAGCTCGAAAATGAAATTCTATAATGGGACAGGTGCATCTCTTCCACGGTATGGCAGCGGATCCTGGGCTCTGCTGAGAAAAGATTCTAACCACGTTCAAGTGGCCGAAGTGAATTTCTTACGAGCAATCAAAGAATGCATTAAGTTGGCAATGGATCCTAAATATTTTATAATAAAAAAAGCACTCCGTCTTCAGGCCACCAGTGGCCAACCGGGACCACCCGACCGCCGTGTCATCCTCAGGGGAGGATGCGGATAGAAGGGGCGTGGGGTCAGCAGACCGCTCACCCAGTTGTTACGATGGTATTCTTGACCGAAGCCACTACTATTCGGTCGAGTAGCTCCTCAATTAGCATCACGAGGCTGAGTGCACCCCGAAAAATGGCAACAGCGCATGGCGGATGGATGGTCACCCATCCAAATGCCGTCCACGCCCAACAGTGCTTAACTTCGGTGATCTCACGGCAACCGGTGTATCCACTGCGGCGAGGCCGTTGCCGAAATATTTTATAATAAAAAGCAAAATATAAAAGTACGCTCAAAAGTGGAAGGAATAACTGAACGAATGAGAGAAACAAGGGATGAAAATATGGCCTTACAGTGCAAGGCCAGAGGAAATGCGGACGTAGGAAGGCCAGTTAAAAGATGGAAAAGAGGACAGAACAGGCCGAGCCGGCCGATGTGGCCGTGCGGTTCTAAGCGCTTCAGTTTGGAACCGCGTGACCGCTACTGTCGCAGGTTCGAATCCTGCCTCGGGCATGGATGTGTGTCATGTCCTTAGGTTAGTTAGGTTTAAGTAGTTCTAAGTTCTAGGGGACTGATGACCTTAGAAGTTAAGTCCCATAGTGCTCAGAGCCATTTGAAGAACAGGCCGACAGGTCCACTGTGTGAAAGGAGGAATAAGAAGAAGAAATGTGGCTGTAGTGGTAGATGTAACAGGGAATTTTTATATTTGTAACTGTAGTTTGCTGTGGTAACAGTACTGATAGCAGGATATATAGAGTCACCAGTCAAATTAGTGAATGTAAGTTGAAAAGCGAAGACCTGTTGCTCTAATACTGTCACAATCAAGGAAGACCCGACTGAGAGTGTGGAGGTTAGGCGCTTAGATCCGAACAAATCGAACTTTTTTTGAAAAAGCAAATTGATGAAAACAAATTACAAATGAAAATGAAGGTCCTTTAACGTGTAAGTAGTGGTACGTTTCAAGAGTAACATTACTCGACGTTAGCCCTTCAGCCGCAGTGACAGCCTCCAATCTTGTCCTGAAGCGATCGCACGCAATCTTGAAACAGCGACATACGAGCGAATGCTGCTTGGATAGTGGTGCGAAAAGGTGCGACATTCGGGTGCCTCGTCTTACTGGCCACTCTTTCGAATACGCTCCAGACGTGTTAGCCGAGGGGGTTCCAATTCGAACTACTCAGGGGCCAGAACACGTCAACAGTATCCGAGAACCGCTTCTGGACTAAATGGCTCGTATGACGTTCTCCTCTGCCGTCCGACGCTCTGTTCGCTCGTTTACATTCAGTACTGACGCCAGTTTCCCCAGCGACAGCGACAGCCACTTTCCTGCGAAATCGGCGCCTCAGCCTTTTCGATGACTGCCGCTATTCGTGACACGCGTTTGCTCGGAAGGGGTTTCCTCGCCGGTTTAGCGGAACCTCCCCCCAGACTTCTCCGAAGCATCATTCTCGGCCACTGCAGTTGGTCTCGCGTAGCCGAAGAATCGAACTATTTCGGTGGGCGAACGTCCAGTGCGAAGAGTTTCCATAATCGCGGCTGTTTGGTTGTACAGGGCGCAGTTGCGGCGCGGGAACTCCCTTGTTTGAAACGCGCGGCACACAGCGCCTGTTACTCACTGTTGCGTGGGACTCTGTGCAGTCAGAAGTGCGGGACTTTGGGTTTTTTAAAGGTTAGTTTAGTAGCGATCACGCAGTGGGCAAGGCAGCGGCGATCATGCACGCCGTTGCGGCCTACTTGTCGAATGGACGTTCGGTCATCAGGACTCAGCGTGCATGCGGGAAACAGTTCCACATCAGTTCCATGGTAAATCAGTTGTTATGTTGGTAGACACCTTCACGGATACTGGAAGTGTGCAGATAAAGAACCCAGGACCTCAAGAACCACCAGAACGCCTGAAAACATCGAGAGGGCGAGGATATCGATTTTGAATTCCACCAAGCGATCTGCACGCAGAGACGCTGCCGCCCTCGCAATTTCTGAACGCACAGACGAATTCTTCACGAAGAGTTGAAATTTCACCCGTATAAACTGTCAGTGGTGCACACACTTCATCCACGTGATGAGTCTGAAGTCTCGATCGACGAGCTGCCTCATGACGCCTTAGTATTCTTCAGCGACGAGGCGCATTTTAATTTGTCTGGCTGCGTGAATAAACAAAATATGCGGTATTGGTGAGGCACGAGCCTCGAGAACTTCACGAGCGGCCCCTGCGTACAGAACGTGTGACTGTTTGGTGTGCACTATCTAAAGCTGGCATTACTGGCCCACGGTTTTTCGAAGAGAACGATAAGCCAATGAAGGTCACTTCTGAGCTATGTGTTCAGATACTGGAACACTTTATTCTTACAGAACTTGAAGAAACGGATGTGGGTGATGTCTGGTTCCAACAAGGTGGCGCCACAGCTGACACGGCGCGAACCTAGATGGCCGTGTTGAGGGAACACTGCCCCTTCTCCTCATCTCTTTCGGGGGCCAGCACGTTCGCCAGATTTATCGCCATTGCGACTCTTTCTTATGGGGTTGTCTCAAATCCAATCGTCCGCAAATGCTGGATGAGCTACGGAACATTATTCGTGTTGCTGTCACCGACATCGACAGAGACATGTTGGAAAAAGTGGACCGCAACCTCCTAGTTTTACTCTCCAAATGCATTGGGCAGAACGGAGGCCACCTCCAAGAAACCATTTTCAAAACTTAATGGAACCAAACTTTAGATGTTACTCTTTGTAAAGAAAAAAGAATTAAATTGGTGTCTCTATTACTTTCTGATTTTTTTAAATGAAGTTCCCAGGGCGTACTCTGTACCTGTGCGTAACGTCTCTGCCATTTTGAGGTCCTGACCGTTTATTAGATAGCCACGGCTTTCACGAATGCCAATCCTGACCTCCGGCGGAACTGCGATACGGCGGGAAATCCAAATAGACATTTGTCCGGATTTAAGCGCCGCACGCTCTAAAAAGATGCAATGGGTAAACTAAGTGTAGGGGTTCATATAGGTAGTCACTTACGCGTTAGTGTCAATAGCGGAGAGAACTAAAGATAACAAAAAAACCTGTGAGAGACATTGTAAACTTATTTCAGTACTCAGAATAGATAGAAGAAAGAAAGTAAAATAAATTAATTATCACGGAAATCCACATAAATTTAGGTTTGTATGTAACGGTCCGTCGTTGTTATTACGAAAGCGGATTGCGGTAAATAAACAAATCAATAAATGACTCGTAGTTGAGGGAGCTCTCAGCCGAACACCAGGCGAGCTGAGGTGATGGCGCCGAGGGGGGACCCCAGCGGGGACAGCGTCGGCAGGAAAGCTCCAGCAGCACTATTTGCCTTTCGGCAGGGGAAACCTCCCAGAAACCGCGGTCAAAGCCAGTCTGCGGCAGTTCTTTGTAATTTTATACCCTGTATGAAGTATGAAAGGATAACGCTTGCACTATATACAGTGAAGCTGTAAACTGTCCGGGGTGCCTAAGTTGCCGCTGATCAGAGGCGATGCTGTTAAGCTCCATCTTACGTAAATCCGACTGTTGGAACCAAAATTTCGAGCCGAGATTTGACGAAAGAAACTTAAGGTAGTGCCATTCTCCCACGAAGCAGGTTGCTTATACAGAACACTCGTTGGATCCGTTACTGTAAACTGCTCTTCCCTCTGCGGCGCTTGCCGAGTCGGTTAGCGGAACAAGTAGAAACGGTTCGAAGAAGAAGTTTGTGAATCGTCTCGGGTTTGTTTGGTTAGGCCGAGACCGCCGGCAGGTTGCTCGGTAAACACTGCGCGTCGCTCGGATCCTTCAGAACACCGAGAGTCTGCGGTCAAGTGCAGGGCACTCTCGACGAAGCCTGCAGTGGGAGGATTGCGCCAGCGGCTAAAGGTAATCGTGCGATCTCCAGTGGCCGATCCAGTGCCGAGTACGAAACACCTCCACCAACAACTTGCTCGTACAGATTACTATTCCGATTTTAGATCCGGATCTCACAGCACCGAGAAAGACGCGTCACCATCATAGCATCTACGTTTAGTTCAGCGTTTCTCTCACATACTTCTGTGAAGCAGCGAGTAATACACTGAAGCGCCAAAGAGACTGGTACACCTGCCAAATATCTTCTAGGGCCCCCGCGAGCACGCAGAAGTGCCACAACACGACGAGGCAGGGACTCGACTAATGTCTCAAGTAGTGTTGGGAATTGACTCCATGAAACCTGCACGGCTGTCCATAAATCCGTAAGAGTACGAGGGGATGGAGATCTCTTCTGAACAGCACGTTGCAAGGCATCCGAGATATGCTCAATAATGTTCACGTCTGGGGAGTCTGGTGGCCAGCAGAAGTGTTTAAATTCAGAAGAGTGCTCCTGGAGACACTGTGTCGCAATTCTGGAGATGTAGGGTGTCGCATTATCGTGTTGGAATTGCCCAAGTCCGTCGGAATGCACAATGAACATGAATGGATACACGTGATCAGACAAGATGCTTACGTACGTGTCACCTGTCAGAGTCGTATCTAGACGTTTCGAGGGGTCCCGTATCACTCAAACTGCACACTACCCACACCATTAGAGAGCTACCCCCAGCTCGTACAGTCCGCTGGGTCCATGGATTCATGAGGTTGTCTCCATACCCAGTCACGTCCATCTGCTCAATACAATCTGAAACAAGACTCGTCCGACCAGCAACATGTTTCAAGTCATCAACGGTCCAATGTCGGTGCTGAGGCGTAAAGCTTTGTGTCGTGCAGTCATCAAGGGTTCACGAGTTGGTCTTCGGCTGCGAAAGCCCATATCGATGATGTTTCGTTGAATGATTCCCGCGCTGACGCTTGTTGATGACCCAGCACTGAAATCGGCAGCTGATTGTGGTAGGGCTGCACTTCTGTCACGTTGAACGATTCTCTTCAGTTGTCGTTGGTCTCGTCCTTGCACGATCTTTTTCCGGCAGCAGCGTTGTCGGATATTTGATGTTTTACCCGATTCCTAATATTGACGGTGGACTCGTGAAATGGTCGTATGGGAAATTCCCACTTCATCGCTACCTCGGAAGTGCTGTGTCAAATCGCTCGTGAGCCACTATAACACCACCTTCAGACTCACTTAAATCTTGATAGGCCGGCAGGTGTGGCCGAGTGGTTCTAGGCGCTACAGTCTGGAACCGCGGGACCGCTACGGTCGCAGGTTCGAATCCTGCCTCGGCCATGGATGTGTGTGATGTCCTTCGGTTATTTCAGTTTAAGTAGTTCTAAATTCTAGGGGACTGATGGCCTCAGAAGTTAAGTCCCATAGTGCTCAGAGCCATTTGAACCAAATCTTGATAACCTACCATTGTAGCAGCAGTAACCGATTTAACATCTGTGCCAGGCACTTGTCGTTTATATAGGCGTTGCCGACCAAAGCGCTGCACTCTAGTATGCTTGAATGCGCATGCCTATACCGGTTCTTTTGGCACTTCAGTGTATATGAGCCGCTGGGAGCCAAAGTTGTACAACTCAATTTTCGCACTTCTGAGAAATGAAAGGTTTTGCGTTTCGTTTAATGTAAATTCACTCTGTATCGTAATTCATCTGATGATATGTATAAATGAAGTGTTATAATTACGTTCACAACAGACGTTTTACTTATTTATTGTCCTTAAATTTTGTAGTCCCTAAGAGTTGGAGAACCACTTTCCCTGCCAGAAATTCACTCATAGCGCAAGGTAAAGCGGTATAAAACAAAAATTTTAGCACCCTTGTTTCAAAGTTTTGGTGAAGGTGAATACCTGACAAGGAATACGCTGTCTTTTAATCTCCATAATTTCAATTTATTTATTAAACGTAAATACAAAGTGATACAGTTAATGCGAGTCTGCACTTGTTGCTCACATTATGCACTTTTCTCTCACAAATTGATTTAAAATGATTGCATTATTGTTGTTAATTACTAGAATGCTACCTACAGAGTGTGTCTAATAGTTCATTAGTGCGTTGATCTATGGGTTATAAACAAATTGTTGATTCGAAATGTCGAAATTTCTAAAAATGTAATTCTTCTCATGCAGATACTTGAGGAGACTTCACAGTGCAGCATGTCTGTTTGCTCAGTTTCACCGTCCGTCCTCTGCCAAAGGCTCGGCGTGTTCAGGTGCAGATTCCTGAGCCGAACTAGCACTTGTCAGTTGGTTGACGAAAGCTTGGTGCACCGACGCGTTGTACGGGAGAAGTGTCGTCACATCTCTCCTTCGACACGGAGTGCCAACTTACCTTATAAAGACAATTTCTGCCTTACTTTAGAGCGGAAATAAACACGCAAAACAACACAGAACAAGAGGACCATGTGGGCTTCCCACTTGACTTATGCCCGCGAACGCACTTCATTCGGCGTGAGGGGAAGAATGTACAATATGTGATCAAAAGTATCCGGACACCTGGCTGACATCGACTTCTAAGTTCGTGGCGGCCTCCATCGGTAATGCTGGAATTCAACATGGTGTTGGCCCACCCTTAGCCTCGATGGCAGCTTCCACTCTCGCAGGCACACGTTCAATCAGGTGCCGGAAGGTTTCTTGGGGAATGGCAGCCCATTCTTCACGGAGTGCTGCGCTGAGGAGAGGTATCGATGTCGGTTGGTGAGGCCTGGACGAAGTCGGCATTCCACAACTTCCCAAAGGTGTTCTGTCGCATTCAGGTCAGGACTCTGTACAGACCAGTCCATTACAGGGATGTTATTGCCATGTAACCACTCCCCCACAGGCCGTACATTAAAAACAGGTGCTCGATCGTGTTGAAAGATCGACTCGCCATCTCCGAATTGCCCTTCAACAGTGGGAATTAAGAGTGTAGGCCTGTGCTGTGATAGTGCCACGCAAAACAACAAGGGGTGCAAGCCCCTCCATTAAAAACACTACCTCACCATAAAACCAATGCCTCCGAATGTTACTGTTGGCACTACACACGCCGGCAGATGATGTTCACTGGGCATTCGCCATACCAACACCCTGCCATCGGACCGCCACATTGTGTACCGTGATTCGTCACTCTACACAGCGTTTCTCCAGTGTTCAATCGTCCGATGTTTACGCTCCTTAGACCGAGCGAGGAGACATTTGGCATTTACCGGCGTCATGTGTGGCTTATGAGCAGCTGGTCGACCATGAAATCCAAGTTTTCTCACCTCCCGCCTAACTGTCATAGTACTTGCAGTCGATCCTGATGCAGTTTGGAATTCCAGTGTGATGGTCTGGACAGATGTCTGCCTATTACACATTACGACCCTCTTCAACTGTCGGCGGTCTCTGCCAGTCAACAGACGAGGGCGGCCTGTACGCTTTTGTGCTGTACGTGTCCCTTCACGTTCCCACTTCACTATCATATCGGAAACAGTGGACCTAGGGATGTTTAGGAGTGTGGAAATCTCGCGTACAGACGTATGACACAAGTGACATCCGATCACCTGACGACGTTCAAAGCCCGTGAGTTCCGCGGAGCACTCGATCCTGCTCTCTCGCGATGTCTGATGACTAATGAGGTCGCTATATGGAGTACGTGGCAGTATGTGGCAGCACAATGCACCTAATACGAAAGACGTATGTTTTTGGGGGTGTCCGGACACTTTAGATCACATAGTGTATTTAGAGCTCTCAAGTGGCTCCGTTGGGAGTTATCGTTGCGGTTTTCCCCACAACAAATTTCCGTGCATTGTGAGTAAACTGAGTGTTATAGCTCAGAGACTAAATTTTTTTTGGCTTAGACCAGTTTGGTTCTCAGCGGCTCACATCTACCAGCAGCATTGTAGGGGCTCTCCAACTGAATTGGCGTAGCACCTCAGTACTGGACAAAATGGAATTTCTGCTTGAAACCCAGGCATAGGCGCTTTAAGGGGGGTAGGACGTCAAAAATTTAAATAAAATTCGATTTTTCACAGATATGCTTCTTTTGTAGCGAACATCTTCCTAAATAGTTTGATGTATGAAACATATATATTTGAGACATTATAAGGCACATTATTTGGTCTTAAGTGTACCAAGATGCAGCGCCAGCATTCGTCCTTCATACGTAAGTGTATTTCGCTCTGTAAACTTCGAATGTTTATATTCGTGCCAGAGACTGCTATACGTGAAACAAATGATTATTGATATTGATACTTTCTTTGACGAAATGTCTTCATGGCTATTCCCAAAACCCAAATGAAAATTTTAACCACTGCGTATGAGAAAGAGATACAGGAGCTGTGGTCTAGGGTTAGCGTCTTTGATTGATGGTTAAAACGCCTTCGGTTCCGGGTTCGAATCCCGCCGCTGCTTAAACTTGGATTAATAATCAGCATTAGCGGCCGAAGACTTCCGGTATAAGTCACCACCCTCATTCCGCCAGCGACCAAGAGGGCGGAGGAGGGGACAAAGGTTCAGGGCTCTCTGTCGTCCTAGGAGTGGGAAACTGTCCCTAAAGGCGGAAGAGTCAACAAAGATCAACGGCATAAGGATGCAGAAGGCAATGGAAAACACTGCATTAAAGAAACGGAACGTGTATCCACAGGACATGTGACCTGTAATTGAAAAAGTGTCGTGGTGATCTCTCCTTCAGCAAAAGATTCCGGAATATTCCCCCAGTCGCATTTCCAGCAGACTGCGAATAGGGAGGTTACCGTGAGAAAAATATTGAATAATCATCGAAAGGGTAACGTTCTACGAGTCGGGGCGTGGAATGTCAGAAGCTCGAACGTTGTAGGGAAACTATAACATCTGAAAAGGGAAATGCAAAGGCTCAATCTAGCTGTAGTAGGCGTCAGTGAAGTGAAAAGAACACTAGGATTTCTGGTCAGATGAATATAGGATAATATCAACAGCTTCAGAAAATGGTATAACGGGAGTAGAATTCGTCATGAATAGGAAGGCAGAGCAGGGAGACTATTACTGTGAACAGTTCAGTGACAGTGTTGTTCTTATCGGAAACGACTGCAAACAAACACCGACAACGATAGTCCAGGTGTACATGCCGACGTCGCAGGCTGAAGATGAAGAGATAGAGAAAGTGTATGAAGATATTGAAAGGATAATACAGTATGTAAATGGGGATGAACATCTAATAGTCATGGTGGACTGGAATGCAGTTGTAGGGGAAGGAATAGAAGGAAAGATTACTGGAAATATGCGCTTGGGGCAAGGAATTGCGAATACTCTGTTCAAGAATCGCAAGAGGAAGAAGTATACTTGGAAAAGGACGGCTGATACGGGAATATTTCAGTTAGATTAGTTCATTTTCAGACAGAGATTCCGAAATCAGATACTGGATTGTAAGGCGTATTCAGGAGCAGACATAGACTCAGATCACAATATGTGAACAGCACAGTAGGCAGCACAGTTGAAGAGCGATGGACATCTCTAAAAGGGCCATCACAGAAGCTGGGAAGGAAAACATAGGTACAAAGAAGGTAACTGCGAAGAAACCACTGGTAACCGAAGAAATACTTCAACTGATCGATGAAACGAGGAAGTACAAAAATGTTCCGAGAAACTCAGGAATATAGAAATACAAGTCGCTGAAATGAAATAAATACGAAGTGCAGGGAAGCTAAGACGAAATGGCTGCAGGAAAAATGTGAAGACATCGAAAAAGAAATGATTGTCAGAGGGACAGACTCAGCATACAGGAAAGTCAAAACAACCTTCGGTGACATTAAGAGCAAGGGCGACAACATTAGGAGTGCAACGGGAATTCCACCGTTAAATGCAGACGAGAGAGTGAATAGGTGCAAAGAAGACACTGAAAGTCTCTACGAGGAGGAAGATTTGTCTGATGTGATAGAAGAAGAAACAGGATTCCATTTAGAAGAGATAGGGGATCCAGTTTAGAATCAGAATTTAAAAGAGCTTTGGAGGACTTAAGATCAAATGAGGCAAAAGGGAAAGATAACATTCCATCAGAATTTGTAAAATCATTGGGGAAGTGGCCACAAAACAACTATTGACGCTGGTGTGTAGAATGTATGAGTCTGGCCACATACCATCTGACTTTCGGAAAAGCATCATCTACACAATTCCGAAGACGGCAAGAGCTGACAACTGCGAGAATTATCGCACAATCAGCTTAACAGCGCGTGCATCCAAGAATAATATACAGAAGAATGGAAAAGAAAATTGAAGATGGGCTAGATGACGATCAGTTTGGCTTTAGGAAAGTTAAAGGCACGAGAGAAGCAATTCTGACGTTGTGGCTAATAATGGAAGCAAGACTAAAGAAAAATCAAGACACATTCATAGGATTTGCAGATCTGGAAAAAGCGTTTGACGATGTAAAATGGTGTAAGGTGTTGGAAATTCTGAAAAAAGTAGGGGCAGGCTATGGAGAGAGACGGGTCATATACAATGTGTACAACAGCCAAGAAGGAATTATAAGAGTGGACGACCAAGAAAGTAGTGCTCGTATTAAAGAGGGTGTAAGACAAGGATGTAGTATACTGTTCAATCTGTACATAGAGGAAGCAATGATGGAAATAAAAGAAAGCTTCAGGAGTGGAATTAAAATTCAAGCTGAAAGGGTATCAATGATACGATTCGCTGAGTGAAAGTGAAAAATAATTAAATGATCTGCTGAACGCAATGAATAGTCTAATGAATACAGAGTATGGACTGAGAGTAAATCGAAGGAAGACGAAGGTAATGAGAAGTGGTAGAAATGAGAACAGCGAGAAACTTAACATAGGGATTGATGGTCACGAAGTCAGTGAAGTTATGGAATTCTGCTATCTAGGCAGTAAAATAACCAATGACGGACGGAGCAAGGAGGACATCAAAAGCAGCCTAGCTATGGCAAAAAAGGCATTTCTGGCCAAGAGAAGTCTACTAATATCAAATACCGACCTTAATTTGAGGAAGAAATTTCTGAGGATGTACGTCTGCATTGTATGGTCGTGAAACATGGACTGTGGGAAAACCGGAACAGAAGAGAATCGAAGCATTTGAGATGTGGCGCTGTAGCCGAATGTTGAAAATTTGGTTGACTGATGAGGTAAGGAATGAGGAGGTTCTGCTCAGAATCGGAGAGGAAAGGAATATGTGGAAAACACTGATAAGGAGAAGGGACAGGATGATAGGACATCTGCTAAGACATGAGGGAGTGAGTTCCATGGTACTAGAGGGAATAATGAATGTTGTGAAGAAAAAGATTCCGAGCTTTTCCGCTCTAATGTTTTAATCATGTCACCTGAAGATGTGGTTTTAACGACGTGACACCGGTAGAGGTATAGTAATAAAAGACCAAAATACAAATGAAGCGATTGAAAGTGTCAGTTTAGCTTCTTTTTCAGATAAGAGGGAAGGTCATTTACATATACACTCCTGGAAATGGAAAAAAGAACACATTGACACCGGTGTGTCAGACCCACCATACTTGCTCCGGACACTGCGAGAGGGCTGTACAAGCAATGATCACACGCACGGCACAGCGGACACACCAGGAACCGCGGTGTTGGCCGTCGAATGGCGCTAGCTGCGCAGTATTTGTGCACCGCCGCCGTCAGTGTCAGCCAGTTTGCCGTGGCATACGGAGCTCCATCGCAGTCTTTAACACTGGTAGCATGCCGCGACAGCGTGGACGTGAACCGTATGTGCAGTTGACGGACTTTGAGCAAGGGCGTATAGTGGGCATGCGGGAGGCCGGGTGGACGTACCGCCGAATTGCTCAACACGTGGGGCGTGAGGTCTCCACAATACATCGATGTTGTCGCCAGTGGTCGGCGGAAGGTGCACGTGCCCGTCGACCTGGGACCGGACCGCAGCGACGCACGGATGCACGCCAAGACCGTAGGATCCTACGCAGTGCCGTAGGGGACCGCACCGCCACTTCCCAGCAAATTAGGGACACTGTTGCTCCTGGGGTATCGGCGAGGACCATTCGCAACCGTCTCCATGAAGCTGGGCTACGGTCCCGCACACCGTTAGGCCGTCTTCCGCTCACGCCCCAACATCGTGCAGCCCGCCTCCAGTGGTGTCGCGACAGGCGTCAATGGAGGGACGAATGGAGACGTGTCGTCTTCAGCGATGAGAGTCGCTTCTGCCTTGGTGCCAATGATGGTCGTATGCGTGTTTGGCGCCGTGCAGGTGAGCGCCACAATCAGGACTGCATACGACCGAGGCACACAGGGTCAACACCCGGCATCATGGTGTGGGGAGCGATCTCCTACACTGGCCGTACACCACTGGTGATCGTCGAGGGGACACTGAATAGTGCACGGTACATCCAAACCGTCATCGAACCCATCGTTCTACCATTCCTAGACCGGCAAGGGAACTTGCTGTTCCAACAGGACAATGCACGTCCGCATGTATCCCGTGCCACCCAACGTGCTCTAGAAGGTGTAAGTCAACTACCCTGGCCAGCAAGATCTCCGGATCTGTCCCCCATTGAGCGTGTTTGGGACTGGATGAAGCGTCGTCTCACGCGGTCTGCACGTCCAGCACGAACGCTGGTCCAACTGAGGCGCCAGGTGGAAATGGCATGGCAAGCCGTTCCACAGGACTACATCCAGCATCTCTACGATCGTCTCCATGGGAGAATAGCAGCCTGCATTGCTGCGAAAGGTGGATATACACTGTACTAGTGCCGACATTGTGCATGCTCTGTTGAATGTGTCTATGTGCCTGTGGTTCTGTCAGTGTGATCATGTGATGTATCTGACCCCAGGAATGTGTCAATAAAGTTTCCCCTTCCTGGGACAATGAATTCACGGTGTTCTTATTTCAATTTCCAGGAGTGTATCAAGAGCAGAAGGGGACCCATGATTGAACCCTGTGGAACATCTGAAGTAATTTCACACCAGTAAGCCGAAGAGGGAAACTTCGAGATGAGAAACGTGTTCCATGTGGGGACAGCTTTAACTGAAGGTGTGTTCCAAGCAGACAGCGCTATTACGCACAGGTACACAAATGGCGCATTGAAGCGCTTGCAATTCTTTGCAGCCCTAAGGTGCCAATGTCGGAAGTAAGTCTGCCTTCGTAGCCAGGTGGTCGGCTTGTCTAACTGCTATGCGGAGGCCTCGCGTTCAGTTCTACATTTTTTTTTCCTCGGTCGGAGAACTGGGATGGGACTCATTCAGCCCCGTGATGCCGGCTGAGGAACTACTCGGGTGGGAAGCGGTCATTCCGAGGGCGATAGAGTGAGGTCGCTGACCCCACGCCTCGACCTCACAGGAGTCGCGTTCGCGCCTCAATTTAGCGCCACCGACGACCTTCCGTAGGGCCAAATAGGCCGGTAGCCCTACCCACGTACGTGCTTTTGTCGTTTAGACTAATCAGGAGCAAGTTATCTACATTACATGCCACATAACACATTCACATTCTGTAGGACGCAATCCTGGAAACGAAAACACATCCTGACGCGACGTACATCGCGTTCGCGTGTTAATTCGGTCCGGTAGGCGTCCTTGCGCGGTTTACAATAGGCCGGTAGCGTTATCTACACACGCGTGGCTTTAATTGCTTCGCTAAACCAGTAGCCAACAATGTGGCTGCAGCGCTCCAGAGCACACGAGCTGTGTCGGCCGCGTCACCGCGTATGCGGTGGCTCCTCCGTGCCTGTCGAAAAGCTCAGTGAAGTCATCACAGTCGTGTCAGAAACAGCCAATTACATCACTGCTGCTGCATATTGCCTCTACCCGCACTACATCTGAAGCGAGTTACGTCTTCCGTCTCGGAAGTAGCACCCTCTGCTGAAGGTTCTCCAGTCCTACTCTTCCATCAGTCAGCAAGTAACCTACCTCTTCGCTGTTCGTACACTGATGAAAAAAAAATCACACCACTAACAAGGTGTTGTGCGACGGAAACGAAACACAGTAGGCGTGTTTCTTTATCTGGAAGATAACGTCTATTCGAATTTCGCGCCAGTCGCATGAGAGTGGCGCTAGTCTGAGGATGCAGATCGGATTTCGTTCAAATACACGCTGCAACGGTCGTGAGCGCCAGCCACGTTTCACATAGCAAGTGGTGAGTTGACGTTACTCAAGACTGCCTTTAACCCTAGAACGGTCGGGCGACAAATAACTTCAAGAACGGTCAGGCTGGATCTGTACGACGCAATAAATGAAACGCTTATAGCAACTGACAAAGAGTATATTTACATCAAATGACGAATTTTTAATTTGTTCAGGTAGTACTAAATGCTATAGTGATGTTATTTTAACTTTTTAATCATACAATAATTGTAAAAAGCCTGAAAAACATACTCCTTAGCAGTACTAAATGTAAGTAAAGTGGAAATATAAGTAATGAAATTTGATTGAAGTACGAATATAAATAAGAATAAGTTGTAGAACTAAGGGGTAAAAATGTTGAATTCTCATTAGACAGGGTCCCAACTATTGAACGACGTGAAATGAAATCGTCATAACCCCTGAACGGTTTGCGTCAGGACAATCAAACTGCACCGATGGCCGCGGGGCATGCTGTATGGTTTCGTTTGGTTATGAAGCCTACTCTCATTTGGATGGCTTCGTCAGCAGGCGAAACTGTCGCATCTGGGGGTCTGAGAAGCCGCATTTCGCGATCGAGAAGTCTCTTCACCCTTTTAATATTTTTGTGGGATCTAAAATTTAGAAACCTCTCTCACACCGGCCTGATTTAGCTTCACTGATCAGGATAGTAAAAAACATGCGTATATTAAGGGAATTTTCATTCACAGAGCAGGCTTATCACATTCACACAGTTCAATACTGTTCTATCCTGATTAAATTAAGCTTAACTTAAATTCCATAAGGCAGTGAACCAAATTCGAAGTCTCGGTGCGACGAAAATTGTCAGTCGATCTCCTAAAAACATTTGTAATAATTATTAACTTTCGGTGATCACATGGGGAAGACCGGGGATCTGCTGGTAAGACCGTGTTAGCCTATTTAGTGGAAGTAATAAACTGGATATCATGAGCGTACAAAACGGCAGGTTCGTCCAGTGTAAATCAGACGTTCCCCACTCATCCCGTGCAACACTGCGTAGTAAGCAGACACTGTCAGTAATAATCAGTTAAATAACACGCGAACACACTGACTTTTGTTTAGTTCATGTATTAAATTCCTTCTCATACAGAAACTCATCAAGATGGCGACTAGCTCAACAATACCTACATATACATCTTCGTTCTTTCACGGCTAATCGGCAAGCACCCCTTCATTCTTTTCATAAGAGAAAACATAGAAGCAGAGAAGCTATTCCATGGAGTAAATGGACGCTCCAAGGAATAATAGGGCTTGAAACTACTTTGCATTGATAATCATCGTATATTAAAGTTTAGGAATCGGTAAGATAAGAAGAGATATTTCGAGATATGTACTGAGTTATATAATTTATAAAATTTCTGAAAATATCGCGGAGAGACCGCTGCAAGAGACATTAAATCGTTCCTCGCAGCGAGCAAAGTTGATATGTATCCACTTTGCGAACTAACTATTGGCTTAGCTAACTCGTTAGAACTTGTGGAACATACGTTCCTATAAATTTTAAGAAGTTAGTAAGATTTTTTGATTACAAGAATTGAAAGAGATTTGGTATAGGTAACACCGATCTTCGCTACCTAGATACCTAGTTGTTTCTTTCACGTGTACTGGGGCATACCCGCATCCCACGTACACAACCAGGGAAGATGGACTTTTATAGTTGTTAATGAGGTCTACCTATTCAGGAACTGGCCTTCACTGGGAAACCCCGGAAAACCTGGAGGCTTAGACCCCAACTAGGTATCACAGACGATAGGAAAGACAGAATAATTTAGAAATTTGAGAGATATTCTGGATTTCATAGGAAAGATAAAATCTGCCTCATAGCCAAAAAAATCTTTACACATGCAAATTTTTACAATCTTCTGAAAAATTTTCTTCATCAATGTCTTGCTGAATTGCGGTGACTCTGATCGAACAGGAACATGGGACACGGCACGGAGGACAGGCGTCACATTGGCGTACCGGACAGGAGACGTAAAGGATTTGAGAGACCAGAAGGAACCTCGGGAACAGGTACACAGGATTGTGGCGTGAAACAATCGAAATTCATCTAAGGAATGGTCAACTATTAAGGATTCCTGGAATAGAAGGGTTAGTCGAATTTCTCCAGATTGGACCTGATCCATCCAATCTTCCATCTGAGGAATGGGAAAATCCATTCGTCTTATACTTTCCACACCTAGTCGTCTTAATCGATACTGTAGTTGCACAATATCGCAACTCCAGATCGAAAAACAATTTTTGAAAACATGGATATTTTCATCCATCTTCTTGAATAAGCCAAAAGGCTCTAATCCAAGTTTTAATTTTTTTTTGTGTTTCGTTGGCTTTTCCAGGTGGAAGTAGATCTGAATCTTTCCTAATTTGGTTTCAAGTACGAATGTGGATAGCATGTCAGAATATTAAAAACTTTATTATTTGAGACAATTTCCAAAAAAATTATAACTTATTCATACATGATTACAATGAAATTTGCTGAAAGAGAACGTTTAATTAAGTCTTGCTGCATGACCTCTCCAGTTGAAATTAATCTTTGTTAGTAGTGATTGACGATCAAATTTTTCTCTTTTATACTCCGATTGCCGCGTTTTCTCCTGAACATATATGAATGCAATATAACAATAAACAAATCCAACTGGAAAATGACACATTATTGTAAATTCAATGAAGAACTTTCTTATTAACTCTAATTTTATAAACACACACGAAGCTAGTTAATTAAATTATCTTGAATAGAATTTAGCTCGCGCCAAAAAAAAAAAAAAAAAAACAAAAAAAACAAAAACAAAAAAAAAAAAAAAACAGGCGAGGCTTTATGTCTGTGGACAGTTGCAATCGATTCTAATTTCCTAACCCAGTTCATTTTTTCTCCTGTGAACTGTCAGTTTACAAACACTAACTTCACACGCAAGCGCCGTATTCCATCATATAGTTTCAGTAAACTTAGTCTCTGGAGATTAACACTCCCTGAATGTATATTATTTCACACGCACAAGCTTCTTTGGTGATCATCGCGTAGACAGATAACCCATAAGTCTTCACAGCAGCAATAGCTACAGTTCTATTTACTTTTCTAAATATTCCTATACTATCACAGAAGCTATCGTTTACTGTTCATTAAACTATCACAGATGCTTGGCATGCTGTCATTTAACCTATCACAGTAGCTGAGGCATACTGTCCTTCGCACTTCAATTTTTTTTTCAATACCCAAATACTTCATACAGACGTTTCATTTAATTTGAAACACTTTCCTTAGAAGTACCTCTTTAGGTCTACATGGGGAAATAATCCTTTTATTCTTCCACTTTGTGCACTTTTCGCCTTACATTTGGGAAGTAACAGTAATATCTCATCTTATTAGCACACTTTACAACACCAACATGACCCCAGGTCAAATGTGGAAACCAAATTAATCGTTCTTCATATTCTTCGGGTATGCAGACACACCACTTTGGATTCTCAGTCTTCCCAGATTCAAAAAATAAAATATTATTCACAAGCCAGTAGTATTCCAAATTGACCGTAGGATTTTGTTGATTGAATTGTCGTATTATAGCATTCCATCGTCGATCCTTCTTCTTAAGCTGAGCCATCGTCTTACATAAATGAATATAATATAACTTGTAATTATTTTCTTGAAGAAGAAGAAGCACTGGAAATTCTGCCTTATTATTTACATCCATTTCAGGTGTTATTCCTTCTGGAGATCTTGACAACTCGTCAGCTATAATATTTTCTTTTCCGGCTACATGAATAATGTTGTGACTTGGTAAGACAGCCAAGTCACAATGAGAGGAGGCCGAAATGCACGCTATAAGCTCACGCAGACTGGCGTAAGGTCTGGAACAGTTAAGGGAATTTTTAGTAGCAAATAAAGTACGTAGTTGATATAATACTTTAATCCACAATTGGTGTACATCGCTCTTGACGGTACATGTTATAATCTCAATATCAAATGCTATGGCGCCTTGCTAGGTCGTAGCAAATGACGTAGCTGAAGGCTATGCTAACTATCGTCTCGGCAAATGAGAGCGTAGTTGTCAGTGATCCATCTCTGGCAAAGTCGGCTGTACAACTGGGGCGAGTGCTAGTAAGTCTCTCTAGACCTGCCGTGTGGTGGCGCTCGGTCTGCAATCACTGACAGTGGCGACACGCGGGTCCGACGTATACTAGCGGACCGCGGCCGATTTAAAGGCTACCACCTAGCAAGTGTGGTGTCTGGCGGTGACACCACAAATAATTTGAAACTATTCTTGCAGCGCCAGCTTCCACCTTGACAAGCGAGGATGCAGCAACTTACAAGTTTGTAAAAAGGCTAGTGATTGGTGGTCACAATACACAGTTATCCTTGAGCCCTATACATAATAATTGAACATTTTTAAAGACCAAATAACTGCTAAAGCTTCCAATTCCGTAGTGGTATATGCTCTTTCACAGGTGGATAAAACTCTGCTAGCAAAAGCAACTGGACAAAAGGTTTTTACACCATCAATATACCTAATTTGAAATAAACAAGATCCTAATCCCACATCTGATGAATCAGTGGCTAAACAGAATCCAACATTCATATCAGGGTGGTATAATAACGGAGCACTTATCAGTTGACCCTTAATTTCACAAAAAGCCTTTTCACAATCATTAGACCATTGCCATGGTACATCTTTCCTCAGGAGCTGGTTTAGTGCTTCAGAGTTCATTGCTTGAGTTTTAATAAATCGACGGAAAAATGAAGCCAAGCCTATAAAGCCTTTCAGTTGTCTTCTGTTTCTTGGAGTTGGAAATTTTTTTATCGCACTAATCTTCGCTTCTATTGGAAGAATGCCTTTGGCATTAATGATATGTCCTAAGAATTTAATTCTCTGTAGAGAAAATTGGGTTTTGTTTTAGATTTGCAGTTATACCAGTTTGTTTGAACACAGCAAAAATATGAAACTTCCTGCCAGATTAAAACTGTGTGGACGACCGAGACTCGAACTCGGGACCTTTGCCTTTCGCGGGCAAGTGCTGTCTCATTCTGGACAGCAAATATCCTCATAAGTTGTACATGTTCCTCCCAAGTTTTAGAGGCAATTAATAAATCGTCCACAGTAATTGTTATTCGACTACGTACTTCTGGTCCAAAGGCATAGTCCAACGCAGAAATAAAAACTCCAGAGCTGATAACGAGACCCAACGGAACGACCTTGAACTGATAGCTTCTCCCTCCATATATAAAAGCAGTATATTTTCTTGAGTCCTTGTCTGACTGGACTTGCCAGAACGAACTTCTCAAATCAATACTGGTTAAATAGGATACATCTTGAAATTTCTGTATTAACTCATCCATGTTCTCCGGATGCGTGCGCACAGGTACTATAATTTTGTTAATTTCCATTGCATCTAATACCAATCGAACTTTTCCTCCTGGCTTTGGTACAACAGGCAGCGGAGAACAATATGGGCTGTTCGACGGTTCAATAAGATTCCAGTTTAACATTTTTTGTATCTCTTCCTGAACTGGTGGTTTTAATCGCCAGGGAATGGGATAGTGTGTGCGGCAAAATGTCTTATGGGGCTTAAACTGTAATGTGCAAACATATCCTCTAATAATTTCGGGCTTTTTATCGAAAACTGACTCACACTCTGTTAATATATTGAATAATTGTTCCCTCTGACTATCCGTTAGGCAATCTGACTCAGCAATCTTCTGTTCGACTGTTTGTCTGAAATCCTCTGCTTGAATTGACTTGATCGGTAGTCGGCACATATTATTATTTTCAGCACAAATCAACTGCACAGCAGCACCACGTAAATATCGCTCATACACTGCCTCCTTTCTCAGTAAGATCAGTGTAACAAATTGATCTTCGATTTTAAAATGCACCTTTTCTTCTACCAAGTCCAACTTGCAATTGCAGGCTTGCAAAGTTCTAATGGCAAGAATACAATCTACTAACAACTTTTCCACTACAAGGAATGTGCATTGTTTAGCTACATTTCCCAATTTTATCTCTATAAGCGTTTGTATCTTGACGTTCCGGTATTTTGCTCCCACTGCACCTATAACGCGGCAATTTTGTACTGGTAGGACAGGGGTTTTCTTAATTTTACTAATTCTGCGAAACAAAGTTCCGGATACTACGTCTGTAGATGAAGCTGTGTCCAACACAACATTGGTTAAAATTCCTCCCACTTCTGTGATGATCTCAGACACAGGAACCCTTTTATCTTCGACTACACAGGCCTCTAAGTCTCTCGTCAATTCATCTGTCATTAATTCGCCTTCATTATATCTCAACATTGCCACGGAATTAATTTCGTTTAAAACAGGTTTGCCCCTTTTGTATTCCCCGGCCGACTTTACGGAGCATAAAGCGGCCCTCTTCAGTTTAAATGTCGATTATTATTTCCTCTTGAATCATCTACTACTTTTGTTATGACTGGTTGTGTTATTTGCTTCAAATCGAGGCTCAGAATTTTTGTACGCATTATTATTGTTTGTAAACTGCTGGTTCTGATAATCTCTCGCATTTCCAAACATTGGGTTGTATCTGCGGCCTGTCCGATTGTCTCTGAACCTGCCCCTCGCAGCACTGTTATTGAAATTTCCATTTCCGTTGCAATTGTTTCCGTTGAATCTCTGACTGTTCCTAGTATAATAATTATTAAATCCGTTTCCGTTCCGGTTTGCGCTTGGCGCCTCAATCGCTCTCCTCTGCATAAGCGGTTGTCTTGGCCGATGTTCATCTTCCTCGATCATATCTATAGTGTCAAGCGTAGTCATGAAAGAGTCAAGGTCATGCTCGTTAATATACAGCATTCTATTTCTGATGCTGGCCGGAAGTCGAGATTTTAATACGTCAACACGTCTTGTAGAGGCATAGGCATATCCCAATACCGCGATTTGTTTATATATTTCTCAAAGTATTTCTTTAAAGACCCACGTGAAAAGAAAAAGGTTCCGGGTATAATACCTCCTGCCTTAAACGTTCTTGTACTCCTTCAGACCAGTATTTGGATAAAAATGCTCATTCAAAATCTTCATATGTGTCCCAAGTTGATATTATATCAGATGCCCATATAGCTCCTGACCCCTCAATGTAACCGGTCACGAAACTAACCTTTTGCCACTCACTCCAATTTCTTGGCAATACTCCCCTAAAACTGCTTATAAACACTACGGGATGAACATTTTTCTTGTCTGGGTTGTAGATCTGGAACTGATGTTGTTTCAGCATTTTCTCCTCAGTATTGCTTTTACAATTACAGTCATTATGACTACCCTCATAGTGTTGTGATTGATGTTGATTGCAAAAACGAACGTGTGCATTAATGTCCCTTTCTGTACTTGATCGGTTAAATAATGTAGCATCATTGATAGATCTCGTTATGGGTTCATTTCCTTGCGTGGAACGCAAATCTTCACGAGATAGTTTTAAAAATCGCCTAGTTGTTCTCTGGGTTCTCGCAAACCTTTATTAAATAAATTTTCTTCAGAACTCTCGGTTATATACTGTTTTTTTTTTTTTTTTTTTTTTTTTTTTTTTTTTTTTTTTTTTTTGGTCATCAGTCTACTGACTGGTTTGATGCGGCCCGCCACGAATTCCTTTCCTGTGCTAACCTCTTCATCTCCGAGTAGCACTTGCAACCTACGTCCTCAATTATTTGCTTGACGTATTCCAATCTCTGTCTTCCTCTACAGTTTTTGCCCTCTACAGCTCCCTCTAGTACCATGGAAGTCATTCCCTCATGTCTTAGCAGATGTTCTATCATCCTGTCCCTTCTCCTTATCAGTGTTTTCCACATATTCCTTTCCTCTCTGATTCTGCGTAGAACCTCCTCATTCCTTACCTTATCAGTCCATCTAATTTTCAACATTCGTCTATAGCACCACATCTCAAATGCTTCGATTCTCTTCTGTTCCGGTTTTACTACAGTCCATGTTTCACTACCATACAATGCTGTACTCCAGACGTACATCCTCAGAAATTTCTTCCTCAAATTAAGGCCGGTATTTGATATTAGTAGACTGCTCTTGCCCAGAAATGCCTTTTTTGCCATAGCGAGTCTGCTTTTGATGTCCTCCTTGCTCCGTCCGTCATTGGTTATTTTACTGCCTAGGTAGCAGAATTCCATAACTTCACTGACTTCGTGACCATCAATCCTGATGTTAAGTTTCTCGCTGTTCTCATTTCTACTACTTCTCATTACCTTCGTCTTTCTCCGATTTACTCTCAAACAATACTGTGTACTCATTATACTGTTCATTCCGTTCAGCAGATCATTTAATTCTTCTTCACTTTCACTCTGGATAGCAATGTCATCAGCGAATCGTATCATTGATATCCTTTCACCTTGTATTTTAATTCCACTCCTGAAGCTTTCTTTTATTTCCATCATTGCTTCCTCGATGTACAGATTGAAGAGTAGGGGCGAAAGGCTACAGCCTCGTCTTACACCCTTCTTAATGCGAGCACCTTGATCGTCCACTCTTATTATTCCCTCTTGGTTGTTGTACATATTGTATATGACCCGTATCTCCCTATAGCTTACCCCTACTTTTTTCAGAATCTCGAACAGCTTGCACAATTTTATACTGTCGAACGCTTTTTCCAGGTCGACAAATCCTATGAAAGTGTCTTGATTTTTCCTTAGCCTTGCTTCCATTATTAGCTGTAACGTCAGAATTGCCTCTCTCGTCCCTTTACTTTTCCTAAAGCCAAACTGATCGTCACCTAGAGCATTCTCAATTTTCTTTTCCATTCTCCTGTATATTATTCTTGTAAGCAGCTTCGATGCATGAGCTGTTAAGCTGATTGTGCGATAATTCTCGCACTTGTCAGCTCTTGCCGTCTTCGGAATTGTGTGGATGATGCTTTTCCGAAAGTAAGATGGTATGTCGCCAGACTCATATATTCTACACACCAACGTGAATAGTCGTTTTGTTGCCACTTCCCCCAATGATTTTAGAAATTCTGATGGAATGTTATCTATCCCTTCTGCCTTATTTGACCGTAAGTCCTCCAAAGCTCTTTTAAATTCCGATTCTATTACTGGATCCTCTATCTCTTCTAAATCGGCTCCTGTTTCTTCTTCTATCACATGAGACAAATCTTCACCCTCATAGAGGCTTTCAATGTATTCTTTCCACCTATCTGCTCCCTCCTCTGCATTTAACAGTGGAATTCCCGTTGCACTCTTAATGTTACCACCGTTGCTTTTAATGTCACTAAAGGTTGTTTCGACTTTCCTGTATGCTGAGTCTGTCCCTCTGACATTCATATCTTTTTCGATGTCTTCACATTTTTCCTGCAGCCATTTCGTCTTAGCTTCCCTGCACTTCCTATTTATTTCATTCCTCAGCGACTTGTATTTCTGTATTCCTGATTTTCCAGGAACATGTTTGTACTTCCTCCTTTCATCAATCAACTGAAGTATTTCTTCTATTACCCATGGTTTCTTCGCAGCTACCTTCTTTGAACGTATGTTTTCCTTCCCAACTTCTGTGATGGCCCTTTTTAGAGATGTCCATTCCTCTTCAACTGTACTGCCTACTGCGCTATTCCTTATTGCTGTATCTATAGCGTTAGAGAACTTCAAACGTATCTCGTCATTCCTTAGCACTTCCGTATCCCACTTCTTTGCGTATTGATTCTTCCTGACTAATGTCTTGAACTTCAGCCTACTCTTCATCACTACTATATTGTGATCTGAGTCTATATCTGCTCCTGGGTACGCCTTACAATCCAGTATCTGATTTCGGAATCTCTGTCTGACCATGATGTCATCTAATTGAAATCTTCCCGTATCTCCCGGCATTTTCCAAGTATACCTCCTCCTCTTGTGATTCTTGAACAGGGTATTCGCTATTATTAGCTGAACTTGTTACAGAACTCAATTAATCTTTCTCCTGTTTCATTCCTTGTCCCAAGCCCATATTCTCCTGTATTCTTTTCTTCTACTCCTTCCCCTACAACTGCATTCCAGTTGCCCATGACTATTAGATTTTCGTCCCCCTTTACATACTGCATTACCCTTTCAATATCCTCATACACTTTCTCTATCTGTTCATCTTCAGCTTGCGACGTCGGCATGTATACCTGAACTATCGTTGTCGGTGTTGGTCTGCTGTCGATTCTGATTAGAACAACCCGGTCACTGAACTGTTCACAGTAACACACCCTCTGCCCTACCTTCCTATTCATAACGAATCCTACACCTGTTATACCATTCTCTGCTGCTGTTGATATTACCCGATACTCATCTGACCAGAAGTCCTTGTCTTCCTTCCACTTCACTTCACTGAACCTTACTATATATACATTGAGCCTTTGCATTTCCCTTTTCAGATTTTTTAGTTTCCCTACCACGTTCAAGCTTCTGACATTCCACGCCCCGACTCGTAGAACGTTACCCTTTCGTTGATTATTCAATCTTTTTCTCATGGTAACCTCCCCCTTGGCAGTCTCCTCCCGGAGATCCGAATGGGGGACTATTCCGGAATCTTTTGCCACTGGAGATATCATCATGACACTTCTTCAATTACAGGCCACATGTCCTGTGGATACACGTTACGTGCCTTTAATGCAGTGGTTTCCATTGCCTTCTGCATCCTCATGTCATTGGTCATTGCTGATTCTTCCGCCTTTAGGGGCAATTTCCCGCCCCTAGGACAAGGGAGTGCCCTGAGCCTCTATCCGCTCCTCCACCCTCTTTGACAAGGCCGTTGGCAGAATGAGGCTGGCTTCTTATGATTATTATACTCGGTTAGCTCTAGGCGTAACTTCTTCACATTTTCATTACTCTGTTGAGTGACTTGCTCAATTTGAGCAGCTAATTTTAATTCTGTCTTTTCAATTCTGCATTTTCAATTCTTCCGCAGTTTTATTTAATTTATCATCAAGTTTCTGAAAACTCTCTACTAATTTATTATTTAATTCCGCTTGATTAGCTTCTAATTGCTCATTCAACTTTGTTTGATTAGCTAGTAATTGCTCCTGGACTTTCACTTGATTGGCTGCTAATTCCACTTTCACTTGATTGGCTGCTAATTGTTCATTCATTTCCCTTTTAGTCTCTATTTGCGCTTTGGTTAAGTCTGTTACATTTTTTGCCATATCCCTTTTAGTCTCTATTTGCGCTTTAGTTAAGTCTGTTACATTTTTGGCTAACAGTGTTAACTGCTGCATGATTACAGTCAATGGGTTTATTTCGTCCTGCTCAGATGACATCGAAACACTTACGCTTTGTTGTGGGACCTGATTAATGTTGCCGCTAGGCGCTACTTCAGTTGACAAGGTTGCTACATAGGAGGTTGGGCCAATGTGTTCGGCAGCGATCGGGCGCTTCCGTGTGACGTCACTGTCGAGAAGCGTCAGCAGCGCGAGACGTTCGCATGCGGCACTATTGCGCTTAAACTAACATTAATTCACGAAAAGTGAAGGGCAATATAATGAATTATGGATTCGATCGAAGCTTACCAATACAGGGACTGAATGGTAATACCTGCTACGACTGGGAAACTCTTATATTGTCTCTCTGGCAATAATAAAAATAAAACCAAAGATTTGTGGCTCCCCCTCAATTTATATTCTACTACTCAATATTTTTTGTTAGATAACAACAATCTGGTATGCTTCAGTCCCTTTTTATATATTTTATAATTTTTAATAGTACTGGAAACGCAACAATTACAAGAACTTTCAGCTTACTAAACACATTTTGTGCATCACAGTCGGCAATAGTGTGTACCATCTTTTTCATGCAGGTATTAAGCAGCAACCGAACGTATACCCAGTTAGTTGGGACATTACTACACATAATGATACAGAAGCCTGGTTTAATGACTCACATTCAAAAATTTTAAGATGAATTTAAATACCTTAATCAGATCTGGAGGGGACTGCAGAAGCTCTCCACCTGTGTGCTGCTTTCTGCTGCTGCTGTGTGGCTTTGCAGATGTGTTGAAGTGCCTTATCCGGATGAAGGTTCTGGTTTTAGCGTACACTGTGATGACCTCTTGAGGAATAGTTGGAAACTTCCCAATTAAGTCTCGTCAGGTTTCTGATCACATTGCCGTCTTTACACAGACTGCTGCCATGAAAATTTAAAAAAAGCACCTCTAACTGCTTAACAACATCAAACCACACATCTGAAGGGATGGTTAAGCCACCACCGAGACAGTTTCTCAATCCACCCAGAACTTGCACGGTCTTTTGACACTTCGAGTGTCTTACCACTACGATGACCAAGTGATTTGTCAATGCAGGCGCACCCGGAGGCAATATATCCAGCGATGTAGCGGAGACCTTCTAGAGAACACTCCGAATCTTCTATCAAAGGTGGAACAATTAAGTCATGTAGTGTAATGTCCCTCATTTGTTGATCACCCAACATTGACAACGCTTCCTCAATGCCCGGCACAAGTCCTGTAAACAGGTTGGAAGTCAAATAATTTGTATCAGTTTCCGCTGAGACTGGACAAGAACTGCGTAACTGAATGTCAGCAATACTTTTGTTCATAACTAAAATACCCAAACGGCTTTTCAATTCCACTGGTAATGGATGATCATAGGCTCTGCCAATTGCTCTTATCTGGGAAAATAAGTTTTCAAGGCAGTCTTGGTTGTACCTTGAGGTCAATACATACTTCAAACCGTAGCCATGTTTTAAATCCGAAAAACAACCCAGCAGTGACCGAATCGAGGTGAGTAATCCCTTTTGGAAAGGAAGTAAAGTTTCATGATTTCCCACTCTCATTTTTTCACAGACGGAGTAGAATCTGCGAAGAACTTGATCCTGCGTCTCCTTACACAATCCAAAAGCACTTGAAATTTGTCGTTTGCCGACAGGTGCCCTCGAATTCATAACATCAAAAGTGTCATTCACCAATCTGAAGAATTCTGCAGTGTCTTTTTCTTCAGGAATTACAAAAGAAATTGCTTCTGATACAGTGTTGGAAAAGAGTTGGCAAGCAAGATGAACGCGCTGTCGATCTCTTCCACAAACAGTCAGATGACGAGCAGTAAGCTTAGGGCACAGTTTCAGTTCTCCATTATCTTTCGACACTAGCTGCTCGATTAGCGCTTTGTTATCGTTCTTCCGTCACTTAATGAGAAACCATCATCTAAAAGGTGGTTTCTGAGAAGTTTCACCGTATGTGGTACATCTGCAAATACCCAAACACGTTTCGTTTCATCATCTGGGTTGGTGAAGCACGTGTTTGTGTAGTCGATGTGGAATTCCTTCCACACTTTCCCATTTTTACCCCCCAAATCAGACACTATACCAACTACGACAAATCCCACTTTCTGCGTCTCTCTGACGATACTGATCAGTAAATCCCGATTCATCGTAGTATCAACGTTATTATATACGGGCTGCTTCCTGGTTCCACACAAACCACGTGCCATAACAACCTGTACCTGGCTATGTGGTCCGTATATGGTGTCAGTTTCTCGGTCGTAGCATATGCGACTGTCCACATTCATTTCGTCAAAGCTTAACACACACAGCTTCTCTACTTGACTTAAGTTTGTTGCTTGCTTATTCATTAAGTACAATACATCAGTCAAAATTTCGGGAACACAACGAAAAGAATTGGATATCCATCGTTTTAACGTAGAAAATCCAGGTAATGGTATTCCCATTATATTTTTTAAATAAATATAAGTTTTTCTGGACAGAGAGCGCAGAAGCAAGGCTTTGCTTATATCTTCCTGGGTCCAATGGGTGTTCTTCTTTGATTTCAGAAGACAATCAATTTGTGCGTTCGTAAACACTTTTTTTTAAAACTTGGTGTACTTTAGTTGTCACTTTAGTACTTCGTTCATACTGAAGGCTTTGGCATAGCTCTCTGTCTGCTTAATGCATGAGCCAGTAATTTGTTTCTCGTTCTCAGAGTATTGTTTTCAGGTATCAAGCTCTTATTTTTTTTATGTCTGTAGTGATAATTCCTTATGAAGCCTCTTCATTTCATCCTCGATGCGGCCTTTTTCAGGTTCTGTGCTTTGATCCACTTTTCTTCGGTGATAGTGAAGCTAGTCTGTTAAGTGCACGTTTACGTGTTTCAAGATCTTTCCTTCTGTCATTTCTTTCTTGGACAGAAGACGAAGCAGCAGCAGCTGCTGCAGATGTGGCTTTAATGAGGTGCAATGAAGGAACTGCAGTCGGCTTTAAGATCTTTGGCGGAAGTTTCATTAATTCAGCTTGGAGATCCCGTAAACAATCGTCTTCTTTAAAATGTACGCTACAGATAGTAGCATTTTTAATATTAATACTCTCACTTCTTCTACAGAGCTGAACCCACCGAGCACATGTTTCAGGATCTTTCGGAAACTTATGATACGAAATACTACTCCCTTTAGTCTTCTGATTATAGCTTTCACACACAGCCACGGCACAATTCGGCATTGTTAAGTGTAGCAGAAAGAATAAACTCGATTCAACACAATAACAAACAGCAACAACACAAAACGTACTTGCTTCAACACATAAGAAAGCGCGCGCGAACTGAGCGGAGTTTATCGACGCTGACGTCATGCGCAGTACGGCAAAAAATCTCTGTTCTGCGCACGCATTATGCTCCCCCCCCCCCCCCCCCCCCCCTGTTCAGTTAAGCTAGCGTCTAATGTTTCACTAACCTCAGAAACAGCTGAGGGCTGTTGTGATTCGCCCTGCTGTTGCATTGCTATTTCATAAGCCGCCCTAGTAAGAACCATTAATACACCGAACAATAAATATATAAAGTCACTCGCATCTGAGTTAATAATGTCACTGACCTAAACTTTGCATAATACTCACTTATAATAAACACTTCCTGTCTAACGTTCAACCCATCAGTCACTCAATCAATCTGATTCAAAAATATTCAAAGTCCACCTTTAGACATTTAAATAGTTATTCTAAATTTCTATCTACAAAAATTTAATTGTATATTGTCTGGCCTGAACGACGTTCTCGTAGGTTGTGGCGAAATTGTGACTTCTGGAACAGGCCTCTTCTTTTTTTCTCTCGTGCACATGCAACATAAAATTCACACAATGTTTAAGTAATGCTCAAAAATGCATCCTGTCACAGTGAAGCCAAATTTAATATTTCGTGGGATGTAAAATTTAAACACCTCTCTCACACCGGCCTGATTTAGCTTCACTGACCAGGATAGTAAAAAACATGCGTTAAGGGAATTTTCATTCTCAAAGCAGGCTTATCACATTCACACAGTTCAATTCTGTTCTGTCCTGATTAAATTGAGCTTAACTTAAATTCCATAAGGCAGTGAAGCAATTTCGAAGTCTCGGTGCGACGAAAATTGTCAGTCGATCTCCTGGAAACATTTGTAATAATTATTAACTTTCGGTGATCACATGGGGAAGACCGGAGATCTGCTGGTAAGACAGTGTTAGCCCATTTATTGAAAGTAATAAACTGGATATCTTGAGCGTACAAAACGGCAGGTTCGTCCAGTGTAAGTCAGGCGTTCCCCACTGATCCCGTGCAACATTGCGTAGTAAGCAGACACTGTCAGTAATGATCAGTTAAATAATACGCGAACGCACTTACTTTAGTTTAGTTCATGTATTAAATTACTTCTCATACAGAATCTCATCAAGATGGCGACTAGCCCAACAACAATACATACATATACATCTTCGTTCTTTCACGGCTAATCGGCAAGCATCCCTTCATTCTTTTCATAAGAGAAAACATAGATAGCAGAGAAGCTATTCCATGGAGTAAATGGATGCTCCAAGGAATAATAGGGCTTGAAACTACTTTGCATTGATAATCATCGTATATTAAAGTTTAGGAATCGGTAAGATAAGAAGAGATATTTCGAGATATGTACTGAGTTATATAATTTATAAAATTTCTGAAAATATCGCGGAGAGACCTGTTGCAAGAGACCTTACACCCTCAACGGGTGACTGTGTGGTGTGGAGTGTCCAGTCACAGAATAGTCGGTGCCATGTTCCTTGATGGCACGGTGACTAGCGAGCGGCGCGTGAAGGTTTTGGAAGACGATTTCATCCCCGTTTTCCAAAGTGATCCTGATCTCGACAAGATGTGGTTTGTGCAAGTTGTAGCTAGACCCCATCGAAGCTGGAGAGTGTTTCATGTCCTGGGGGAGCACTTTGGGGACCGCATTCTGGCTCTGGGGTACCCAGAGGCCACTGGAATGGGTCTAGATTGGCCTCCATATTCTCCGCATATGAACACATGAGACTCCTTTTTGTGGGGCTGTATTAAAGACAAGGTGTACAGCAATAACCCCAAAATCACTGCTGAGCTGAAAACAGCCATTCAGAAGGTCATCGACGTCATCGATATTCCGACACTTCGGCGAGCCACGCAGAATTTCGCTATTCGTCTGCGCCACATCATCGCTAATTGTGGCAGGCATGTCGAACATGTCATAACCTAAATCCGAATATCTGTAGTGACGTTTAGACGTTGAATAAAGTAAGTGTATGCACGCCACACTTTGTAACTAATTTATTTATTTTTTTCATATTGTTCAACAATTGTCATATTGTATAAACAGAAATTGTAAATATAATGAATAGTTTGTGAGATATCGTTCTCTACAATCATCAGTTTTCAAAACAGTCGCCGCAAACCACTTCAGTATGCGTCATGCATAAAAACACCTTGCAAAAGTATTTAGTACTGCCGTCCTTGCATTTGAAGCATCTTTCTCTTTTCCTCGTTGTGGATCTTGGAGCCGACCGGAGTGGCCATGCGGTTCTAGGCGCTGCAGTCTGGAGCGGAGCGACCGTTACGATCGCAGGTTCGAATCCTGCCTCGGGCATGGCTGTGTGTGATGTCCTTAGGTTAGTTAGGTTCAATTAGTTCTAAGTTCTACACGACTGATGACCTGAGAAGTTAAGTCGCATAGTGCTCAGAGCCATTTGAACCATTTTGATCTTGGACTATTCCTGTGTGCCTGAGTGGTTGGACGCAAGCATGCAAATTTCTCGTGGCTGGGTTGCACGCACTGTCAAATATGCTATTATGAGAGATTTTCCTAATGTTCTGAGGTGTTCTCTTTTAACTGAAACGCTTTTGATTGTAGCCGTTGAGCGTTGCAGTGTTCAACAACTGAAAAAAACAAGACAGAGAGGTCACCGTCTTGTCCCCCTAGCAACAGTATATTCACCACTCATAGCACCAACGACATCTGCACCGCCCTTTGTTTTGTTGCAGTCGTTACTATGCTTAGATTTTTTTCTTTTCGTCGCTGTCACTGTCATCACATGCATTGCCGAAATAAGCAGTACTGACGTGTTTCGTTTTGGTACTTATAAATATAGTGTGACGTCTTTCTCACATCGAAACATGCTTGACTTTTTTAAATTCTTTGGGTAAAAACTCAACTGGAATTTCAGGCTTTTTTATTTGACGTAGAACAGTAACTTCTTGTAGCACTTTTTTGAAGACTGAGTAAGGAATAAAGCAATTAACTATTGTCAGATTTCTCTCACGCGCTTTTATCGAGTCTACAAGCAGCAAAACAACATCGTCTGCCTTATTACTGACTTTTTACGGTCCTTGTGGTTGCGCACCTGCATGTCTTGCATAGTACGTTTTAAAACAACCCACAACGAAAACCTTGATCCCACACTTGGCAGCTTTGTTTGGTATATACATCCTGAAAATGCACCTACCTATGTATGGAACGAGCGTTTCGTCCAAAGTAACGTTTTCTGACGGAGCAAAATATTCAGTGGGAGACAAACTTATCTAGAGTGGATCTTATGGCAGCAAGATTATATCGCGCTTTTCTTTCTTCCCTCTTCAGGATGTTGTCACACCTGATACAACGAGTCAAAAATCTGAACCTTTTCAATGACAGACTCGCTCGAAAGACTTCTATTTCGGTCCCGTATGTACTCCAAAAGTTTTCAGTATTCTTATTACCGCCATGGAATATTCCAGTTAAGTAAAGTAGCCCAAAATACGCCTTTAGTTGATTTAAACATGTAGGTCTAGTAATATTTGGTTGACTTGCATGTTTGTTTCGAATTGAATGAATATAGATATTGGTTGATTTAAGAACTTAATCAGTCAATGGGTGTTAAACAATAACTGCCACGATTTTAACGGTGTGTGTACATCCATCGCAGCCCGAATACTTCTAGACAAACTCATCGTGACTATGTTGTGACTTCTTGTTCGAAAGCTTTGTGGGAAACAAGCTTTTCTCCATTTAGTTGCTCCGTTCCTTACTTTATAACAGCGCATAGGTGAGGTACCCGAGTCAGGTCCGACGGGTCAACAACAATAGGTGCATCGGTTTTGGCAGATACCTGAACACATTCCTCTTCACACCACTCATTTCACTATTACTGTCATGATGTTTATTCCGAAGTCTGGGTCCCCATCAAAATCGCCTACTTCACTATCATCATCATATAAAATTCTGTAAATTTCACTACACAAAAGATTTGCTCTCACCATTTTTATTGTAAACTACTGAAAATAATAATTCGGTTTTAGGACATCACAAATAGCTGGCAAAGTAACTCAATGTTAGGCCTACACCATAATGAAAATGGGATCGCACTGCCAGAAATTAGTAACGCAAACGGTCGGGCTGGTTCTGACAGAGCAGCGCACTTTCTGGAACACTGCGAAACAATGACTAAACAAAGGAAAACCTCATTTACAACGTGATCGCTTACTCTCGGATGTCACAGAAAGCTAGCAGAGCGCTCGAGTCAAATCAGCAACTATAAGGAGACAAAGAGACCATTATCAGCATCTCACTGAGTTTGAACGAGTCGTTTACGAGGGCTACGAGAAGCTGGATGTCCCTCGTATGATACTGCAGAAAGACTTGTCAGGGATGTGGCCACTGTGCACGGCTGCTGTCTGCGGTGGTCACGAGACCCTACGGCACAGGAAGACCGGGATACGGGCTGCCACGTGGATCTACCCAGAGGGGAGACCACTGTGGCCGGCGTACGTCTCTGGTGCGTCGCGCTGCATCTGCAGCAGCAGCCGCCACCACAGCGTCACAGCGAACTGGTAAAAAGCGGTTACTTCCAGGACAGCTCCGATCCAGACGCCCCGAGGTGTTCATTACAGCGACCCCAAACCGCCGCCATTTGCGACTTCAGTGGTGTCAAGCGAGAGCTCAGTCAAGGCCAGGGTCGAGATCTGTCGCTATTTCTGATGGAAGCTGGTTCTGCCTCGGTGCGAGTAACAGCCATGCGTTGGGTAGTTGGAGCCCAGTTGAGGGCCAGCAACAAACCTGTCTGTGTGCTAGACAGGCTGGACCTACACCTGGAACTATAGCCTGGAGTCCGATTTTGTACAACAGCAGGAGCACTCCCGTGGTTATCCCACGCACCATGACTGCAAAACTGTAAGTCAGTCTGGTGAATCGATCTGTTGTGCTGCCGTTCATGAAGATCATTACATTTTCCAACATGATAACACCCACCTACATACCACTGTTGTAACCTAACCCGGTCTACAGAGTGTCGACATGTTACTTTGGCCTCCAGATTACCAGATGTGTCTCTGATGGAGCACATGAGGGACATTATCGGACGACAACTCTAGCGTCATCTACAAACAGCATTACCCGTCCCTCAGTTGACCGACCAAGTGCAACAGATATGGAACTCCGTCCCACAAACAGACATCAGCCACCTGTACATTTCAATGCATGCACGTCTGCATACTTGCCGTCAACATTCTGACGGTTGCACCAGTTATTAATGTACCAGTCTCTCACACTTACAGTAGCTTATCTCGCTTCTACATTAATCTGTGATCTTACTATGTTAATCACTTAACTATGTTACCTAGATAAATATCTTTTCGAAATTTCATTACACTTCAATAATTATTGTTTAGTGTTGCGAATTGTTTTCCATCAGCATATTTTCTCTTAACGCTACTACTAAAACGATATTTTTGCCTCACTCAGTCCCACTGCAGTCATACAGACATCAAGTAATTTTCTGGGTAGCTGGGTAGTAACGTGCTTGCCTCCCATGCACTAGGCCCGGGTTCGATTCCCGGCTGGGTGGGAGATTTTCTCCGCATGGGGGCTGGCTGTTGTGTTCTGTTTCGCTCAACATCATTTCATCCTCATCATCGGCAGCAACCCGCATGGGACATCCTGGCCAATAATGCCATTCTATCATTTAACTTTTTTACCTGATATATTGTCAGTATTTTAATGAACTAATATAAACCCATACACTATACTTCTCCAGGATAGCGGAAATGGTTCTATTTTCATAAACATTAAGTTCAAGAAAGTAGCAGAAATTTTATTTGGGTCACATTGATCCCAGTGGTACTCAGCGAAAAACGCCATGAATAAATTTTAATGTATTGAGAATGTTATATTCAACAAAACATCACAAAATGTAATTGACTTGGAGAGAGAACGTCACTTATTTTGTGCAAAAAGTAGCTTTGTAAGATAGGGACAAATGATTTTCCAATATTCTTATGGTATCATTTTGACCCCAGCGCTACTAGGAAGCGCACTTGATGGAATAAACCCTAACAATGGGTACACAAACGAATGCGAAATAATGTTTTCATTGTTGCAAGAGTTTCGTTCAAATGGTTCAAATGGCTCTGAGCACTATGGGGCTTAACATCTGAGGTCATCAGTCCCATAGAACTATTTAAACGTAAGTAACCTAAGGACATCACACACACCCATGCCCGAGGCAGGATTCGAACCTGTGACCGTAGCGGTCGCGCGGTTCCAGACTGAAGCGAAGCGCCTAGAACCGCTCGGCCTCATCGACCAGCTCGAGTTTCGTATAACAGCTGTTCAACATAACATTTATCATTCCAATTTGATAAGTGTTACGTTGAACACATAAACAGAGAATTCAGTTTGGGGTAATACTGACGCTAGCGGTACCCAACGCAAAAGCATGAATAAATTATAATGTGTTGTGAATATGAAGAGAACGAAACATCACTGGATAAAATTGAGTCCGAGGGAAAAAGTCATACATTTTGGAAGGAAAAGTTGATATATATATATATATATATATATATATATATATATATATATATATATATATAATAGGGTCATATTGATCGCATTGGTACTAGCGGGGTTAAACCATGTTTAGAATCGCAAAAATAAGAGAAATATGTAAATCGAGTTGTCCATTCGTAAAAACACGTGTGGGAAATTTTCGTTGGCAGTCTCACGAATACACGTATCTCAATGTCCAAGGATGCTGAACGTCGCAATGTGGACAAGTAGGTGTATCGAATACTGATGGAGGTGGCGATTACACCCCCACTGTCTATCCGTAAAGGGGAGCACAGGTGATCCTTTCGCTCCACGCTATGCACTGGAGCTGGGTCGTTGACGAACTAACGGGCAGAAAGGAACCAACATAAACGGAAGGAGCGAGGAAGGAATTCTAAGGAACGGTCTTTCATAGTTGACTTCGGTCGCGGCTTCCTACTTATAGTTCCCGGGAACGGGACACGGTCGATCTCGTTCCCCCAGCGGCACGTCGGCCGGTGTCGTTCCAGCCTCGGTCCCGTTCGGTCTCGTTCTCGCTCGGCTGGACTCGTCCTGCTTCGGATGGCCGCTCGTCGCATTTACACTACCGACTGCTCCTACTTAGTTTAGTGTCGAGTTGTTCATATAGTTCGCTGTGCACGCCCATTCTAGATCTGTTTCAAAGCTTCATTGAAATCTGGACGCCTGGTTATTTTCGTATTCTATTCAGCATGCACCAACAGTAATTAAAATGTATTTTATAATTACGTAAATTACATAAAAATTACGTAGTATGTAACACACACATCTATTCAGGTGACAAAAGCGCATACCAGCTTACTTCATTCTTGCGATAAACAACAGAATACCGGTACACACGAGTGGCCACTTTCCGTCCCTTTGGATCCAAGATAAAACCGCATTTTCATTGTTATGGGAGGCAGCTCGACTTACAAACCGAATGAAGCCCGAACTCCATAATCGAGTGTCTGGTCTCACATTTTGTAAAGAGAATACGGTAACTCCTACAATGTCATTTCAGTGGTACAGCGTGGTGCACGAAACATCGGTCCCGAGTACTAGGCTGCTCATTGTCGTTCACCAACCGTCATCTATTGCTTCGAAGTTGTTGTTTGCATTAGCTTATTTCGTTTTTCTTTACTGCCTAATTATTATATGTTTATCTGTTCTGTTCGTGGCGGTCAACAAATCGTGCATAATTAACGAGCAGTCTACATTCGCAGCCGGTTTTTCGTGCTCCTCCTTACATCATTTCACTGCGATCAGGCACATAACGCAACAGTTTGCTAAAGGAGAGATGCTGCTTCTACAAGTCTGCACCCCAAGGGGAAGGCAAGTGTCCCCCACCCCCCGCCCTCCGCTCCTGGCGCCATCCATCCTTCAGTCACTTATGCTACTAATTTTCCGCTTTTCATAAGAACCATAGACCATGCACAAATGAACAGTGAACGAGTGAAAATGAACGGTTCCCAAACAAGAACGCTCACCAGTGAACTACTTGCCAGGGATGAACGAGTTTTCCCATCTCTACTACGCACACCCAGCACTCATCTGTAGTGTCTTATGGAGTGACGACAGAAGACATTTTCATGACGATAATTTATTTCATAGGACAGCGGCTACATAATAATTCTCTGGCTTCCCTGCTGTAGATAATGTCTAGCCTGCTGAATTGATGTGGTCGCCTAAAATGAATTTTATTTACCTAAGAATTTAGATTCCGTGACATACTGTAAAGCGCAGGAAGATAGCCCAAAGACAGCCTTGCAGCTGACATCTCTACGTTTCCCCTGTTTCACGCATTACGGCAACCTGCGGCAAGACCCAGATGAAAGACAGAACCATCGGACAAGATTATAAATTAATCACTCAGTAACGCGAGCTGTGGTGCCAACCATAGCGACAAGACGATATACTCCTCCCCCTGTATCACCAATACGTCAGAACACAGCTGTGACCAGAGTAACATTATAAACTATTCACGTAAATATCAATGTACACTGACAGAAAAAAAAATTGCAGCAACAAGGACTTGTGCATGATACACCGAAGGTGGTAGGCATGTTTCTACATCCGAAAGACGACGTCTGTTGAAATTTGGCCCCGCTAATGGCGCCACTATGAGGATGCAAATAGTGTAGACTTTATAAATACGCACTATAACGGTCATGAACAATAATGACCTTTGGAACTGGAAGCGGTGAGTTGATGTCAGTGAAGAATGTCTTTAAGACATCGCCGAGGCATTATCGACAGATCACTGAATTTGAACGAGGTACTGTAATAGGGCCGTCCGGGGTGGCCGGGCGGTTCTAGGCGCTACAGTCTGGAACCGCGCGACCGCTACGGTCGCAGTTTCGAATCCTGCCTCGGGCGTGGGTGTGTGTGATGCCCTTAGGTTAGTTACGTTTAAGTAGTTCTAAGTTCTAGGGGACTGATGACATTAGCAGTTAAGTCCCATAGTGCTCAGAGCCATGTGAACCTGTAACAGGACTATGAGAACCTGGATGTTCCTTCGGCAATGTGGCACGAAGACTCGGCAGCACTTTAGGCTCTGTACATGACTGCTGGCAGCGGTGCTCACGAGAATGTACGGCTGGCAGAAGGCAGGGCTCCAGATGGCCACGTGTCACTGCTGAGAGGGGAGGCCAACGAGTTCAGCGTGTGGCTGAGGCGCACCGTACTGCATCTGCAGCAGCAATCTGAGCAGCAGTTGGCACCACTGTGACACAACCAACTGTTACAAAGCGGTTGCTTCAAGGACAGCTCCGAGCCAGACACCCTCTGGCGTGCATCCCACTGACAACAAACCACCGCCGTTTGCGACTTCACTGGTGTCAAGCGAGAGCTCATTGGAGTGAAGGGTGGAGGTCTGTCTTGTTTTGAGACGACAGCTCCGTGTGTGACTAGAGGGAGGCCAGTTGAGGACCTGCAACCAACCTGTCTGCGTACTGGACACACTGGAGCTACACCTGGAGTTACGGTCCGGGGAGAGACTTGGTGTGACAGCTGGAGCACTCTCGTGGTCATCCCACGCACCCTGGCTGCAAATTCGTACTTGAGTCTGGTGATCTGTTCTGTTGTGCTGCCGTGGACGGACAGCGTCCCAGGTGGTGTTTTCCAGCAGCATAACGCTCGCCCACATACCGCTGTCGTGTCCCAACATGCTCTACAGTGTGGTGACGCCTTGGCCTTCTCGACCACCAGATGCGTCTCCAGCCGAGCACATATGTGACACCATGGGACCACGACTCCAGCGTCATCCACAACCACCATTAACCTTTCCTACACTGACTGACCAAATGCAACAGGCATGGAACTACATTCCACGAATTGACATCCGGCACCTGCACAAGACAATGCATGTACATCTGCATGCTTGCATTCAACATTTTGGCAGCTACACCGGTTATTAAGGTACCAGCATTGCACATTTCGAATGGCTTATCTTGGACTTATACTAAATTGTGATGTTGGAACGTTAATCACTAAAATATGTTCCCTAGAGAAATCTGTTCCCGAAATTTCATTACTCTGCATTAATTATTTTTGGTGTTGCACTTTTTCGTTATTATATTACGAATTTTATATTCTTGCAAATTTGTGTATTAATTTTGTTGCCCCATAAGTACTGGCGGCTTTTTTTAAGTAATGGTTTCCACAAAAATAAACAATATCGTAACTACAATAACAATATGATGACTACACATCAATGAGATATATATTCTCCTTTGTTGTCATACTTTCAACAAGCTGTTCAGTCCTTTGACGGCAGAAATCATTGGGGCTCCACTTGAAGGAATTGTCCAGCCAAAACTTTACTTCCACGACATTATTGAACGAAATACCACGCATTGTATTCGAGAGGGATCGGAACATACGGAATACGAAGGCGTCAAGTCCGGAGAATATGGAATATGTAGCTGCGCTTCCCAGCCGAGCGTCCGAAATGCATCCCTGGTCATGTCGGCGATTTGAGGGCGAGCGTTGTCGTATTGGAGATGAACCACACGTCACCGATCAAATGGTTTTCGCTGGATGTTCCATTTCGTGGACATAAAGTTCCGCATTCACTGTTTGGTTCAGATCAAGAGATTTGTAGTGGGTCGTGCCTTCCCACCGTCACCACATGCATAAAATCATTTTACATAGGTGAGGACCTTGTTTGCTTACGGTTTCGCCCATTTGCCAGGGCTGAACCATTCTTTGTGCTCTGTCATACTGATGTAAAGGCACCATTTTTCGTCGCCGGTAACAATTAGGTAGATGAATCGCTGCTTGCATCCACGAGTTGACGAATGAGGGGCATGGAAAGTGTCGTTGAGGAGGGGGAGATTACAGGTGGGCGTCCCGTCGACAACGAGGTCATTGCAGACGGAGCGCAAGCTCGGATTAGGGAGGGTTAGGAAGAAAAATTGACCGCGCCCGGCATTTGCCCGAAGTGACTGCGACTGTGTTACAAACTGTCGATTTTTGTAGTTGTCAGTCAAAGCATACAGAACCCAAATTTTGAATGTTTCTCCTCAACTGAAGGTGGCGCTTTGTGCTACTGTAAGAGCACGCCATTATCTCTGCCAGTTCTGTCGTCGTTTGACGTGCATCTTCGTGAACGAGTTCAGTTGCTTCTCGTTGAATAGAATGGGATGTCCACTGCGATTCGTGTCATTGAGATCGAAATTGCCTTCTCTGAAACGTTTAGACCAATTACGAGCTGACTTAACACGTATCGCTTCCTCACCACACACACACACACACACACACACACACACACACACACACACACACTCTGTCTCTCTCCCTGTCTCTCTCTCTTCATAAATGTTGCTTGCATGGACTTGGCACCTCCATTAAACATAAGAAGCACATGGTGTCGAAAATCCTCTTTTTTGTACGTTTGTCACTCCGTTTAGATGACCTCAAAAGAACAAAAAGTGTACCAGCATAAAAGAACTGAACACACTTTTGCAGAACACATAATTCTCTTTCGAATAATTCCATGCAAAATTTTTGTGCCATGCGTCGAAACCTTCTGCTAAGTTTGGTATTTTTTGACTTCTTGCCTCTCTGGTGGAATCACTAGTCGTGTAGAATATCTTCACAGGAGGGCTTTGTGCTGTGAATGCAGTCCACGAGGCTGCAAACTCTGGTATTTTTCGAATTTGTACCTCTCTGGAGGAATCGTTGATTCTGTTGAATCTCTTTGCCAGAGAGGTTTGCGGTGCGAATGCAGTCAGTGAGGCCGCACAGTTTGGTATTTTTCGACTTTGTGCCTCTCTCGTGGAATCACAGGTTGTGTAGAATATCTTCACAGGAGGGCTTCGTGGTGTGAATGTGGTCGGCGAGGTGGCGTGGCTGTAGCAGCGGAGGAGTCTCGAAGTAGCAGCGGCACGGGGCGTGTAGCGAGCTGTGCCGGGAGGGGTCCGAGTAAGTGTCTGGAAATGGCTTGGCCGCCTGGTAGCGCGGCCTGGTGTAGCTGAGAGCCGTTGTCGGGGAAACTGTAATTTGGAAAGGAACTTCCCTTGTGCATGCACAATAGTGGCGATGCTCAAAGGAGATCTGTGTTTGAAGCAGCGGTGTGACGTCCACACAGCCGCCACTGTACTGTCGCTGCAGCCTGGTTGCTCTGACACACGAGTGCTGGAAGGCTCCACGTGAAGCTGAGTGACGTCGTGTTTTAGAACCTGCCCACCTGTGTGCTTCAGTTGTTCGTCTTGCAAAACTGTAGTTGAGTCTGCTCGCGTGGGGCGCCATTAGTTCGACTATTTAGTGACTTGTCTTTTGTTTGTTTTAACTGTTCGTGTTGCAAGGTTGTCACCGTGTTTGCCCTGAAGTGGCTCTATTCGTATGCATGTGTGGCACCAGTGGCAACCGATTTATCTTTCAATTCTTATCACGCCAATTTATCGTCGTGTGTAACATATCGGCTGGAAGTGTGCGCAAGACTGGCTTGTAAAATAAAATAAGATGGGAAGATTACGGCTCTGTAAACCCACTGACGTAGCGGAGGATAAATTCTTATGATGCAGATTTGTTCTTGAGTTAATTAGCTTTGTAAGTGAATAATTGATGCATCTTAATTGGGCAGTCGTGTGAAGAAGTTTGCACCTAAACTTGTTTGAAATTGTGTGGTACTTCTGTACAGTAAATGAACAAACTGTGGAGTCGTGTATAAGATTTGTTATCAGGGGGTCCCGCTATAATTTGTTGCCTATTTCAAGTGCTTTGGTTAAATTGGAATTATCTGAACAGTGGTTTTAGGTTTGAATTGCTGTCAGTATGTTATTGTAAATTTGTTTAAAGGTTACTACATGCATTTAGAAATAGCCTAGGACATTTTAAAGTTTTTATCAGAAATAGTTGTCGAGCTTGAGTTGAAACTTTTAAGTGGTGCTGTAATTGCCTTGGACTCAAAGACAGAGATTTTTAATAACTGTCGAGTAAGAATTGTTGTTAATAAATTTGCTTTAAAGGATATCTGAATTCATGTTATCCCAGCATCTCACCACTCCTTCAGCACTCCTACTGCACCAGTTTACACTTTGAGAAAATACCGTGGCTTATGGGTCAACAACCTTAACTTTTTACTGAATGTTGGTACGGGAATTATTTCCTTTTGTATCTTAAACATCACAAATATTTTATATTACCTCAGTGGTTCAAGCATAGGGGATCTTAGGATTGTAGTAGGTAGGGAATGTGGAGGCAAGTGCCCCACCGCATGGGTGGAGAAAACGCGTGAAAAGCACCGGAAAAGGGGGGGGGGGGATGGGAACGGTGCATGGAGAGAACACGTCAACAGCAGGACAGCGACTCGTCTGCGTCCGAGCACTGGAGTATCTGCATACAGCCCGCAGTGGGCAGAGAAGTTAAACTACTTGCTACTTATATCAAGTCAATATCGGATTGAAATCATGTACATATGCTGCAATGTCTCATCTTACGGAATGCACTAAAATGCTTCAAGTCGCCACAAAGAGAATTTATGGAGCAATGGCAAGAACAGCCAGGGTTCTGTAACATTCTCCAGTGCCGTCGCCAAACCAGTCCGTCTCTGCAACGCCTCCAGGCAAAGTGATGACTTGTTGGAACAGTACCAGTGTACGAATCAGTAGAAGTTAAATAATGTATGTTAACCATACATCATTTACCTACATCACTGCCTTTGTTAGGTTCCTGCTTCATGGAAGTTTCCGAATAATACTAAAAGTGAAAGTCTCCATGTGAACAGTTAATTCACATCAATGGCTACACATAAAATATTTGGGTAAATTTGCTTGCTTTTGCTTAAATAAGTGTCACGAATTGTGTTTCATCTGTACTATGTTTCAGTATGAAAATTCATACTCAAAGTGTTGTGTTACTTGACACTGTCAGATAACACCATTTATCTTCGGTGACTGAGCACTGTTACGGAGTCAAACGTGGGCATGATAAACCAAGATGGGCGATTCAGAATCACTAATTCATCAGCATGGTGAATGGTTTCTACAAGTCCATCTCAGAATCTGCCAAGAAGTCCGGACCACTGAGCGATCCCGTAGAAAGGAGAGTAAGTCTGGGCGAGCTCCTTCACAGCATGCCGCTCCCTGCACCAAGCATCCACTCTCACACTGCACTGCATTAGAATTTTCCAACGTCGGGATTTCTCTGTGTACCACGGCATCATCCGAGAAAAGCCTCATTCAACTGCTCACGTTATCTGCCACATGGTACATATATATACGGTCTGCTGCCATCAACTCTCATAAGCACATAATGGTTTCCCTCTTGCACGTTTTACGTATCTACGTACACAATATGAACCAGTACCGATCGGTGTACACCCGTCAGGTTGTCTTATTTATCCTACACACCCAGAATAAGGTTTATCTAATGCGTTATATGACCCATTGTGCCTGTCGCGCAGGGCCTGGCTCTACCTAGTCAAGTGCCCAACGTAGTTCCCACTACTGCCACAGTTACCACTTCGCCTTGTTTATGATTTGCGACCCATGCAAACTCCTGTACTCCACCATCCTCCGAGCATCCCATTTGTTGTTGCTTTGGCGTGCAGTACACCGCTTGCCAGTGTAGTCGTGCACCAGAATAATCTGGTGACGGCACGGAGGTAGTACACATTGTGAATAAACGTTGTGTTGTGGAACTTATACTGTACAGTGTAATGTACACACATGAAGATATGGTAGAAATGCTGCTGGACTATGGAGAATGTTCGTTGACGGGAAATACGTTATGAGATTGCTTGTTTGTGGAGAGTACTGGTAGCGAACATTATGATTATTAAGTTAATATGTCTGTTTTCTACCCTACTCTACATACCTGTGATGTACCCTGTTGTGCCGGCCGCGGTGGCCGTGCGGTTCTGGCGCTGCAGTCCGGAACCGCGGGACTGCTACGGTCGCAGGTTCGAATTCTGCCTCGGGCATGGGTGTGTGTGATGTCCTTAGGTTAGTTAGGTTTAAGTAGTTCTAAATTCTAGGGGACTTATGACCTAAAATGTTGAGTTCCATAGTGCTCAGAGCCATTTGAACCATTTCTTTTGTACCCTGTTGTAGGTGGACGAAATGCTGTTCAGGCAGAACGACTGTACAGAAGACGATTCCCTGACAAGCCATCGCCTTTGCGCCGGATGTTTGGTCGTCTCACATCTCGTCTACGTGAAACGGGAAGCTTAAATCCAAGCCCTCGACATCGTCCTAGAACACGCACAGATGAACGTGCTGAAGTTGCTGTGCTCGCTAGCATAGCTGTGAATCCTCAAATCAGCACACGTCAAATTGAACGTGAAGTTGGTGTGTCGAAATCAAGTGCACAGCGTATTCTTAAACGTCATAAATTTCATTCTTACCATGTTCATTTACACCAGGATCTTCATGGAAATGACTTCCGCAATAGGGTAACATTTTGTCGGTGGGCTCAGCAAAAACTTCTGACAAATCCAAATTTTTTTGCAGATGTTCTCTTTACCAACGAGGCATCATTCTCCAACAAAGGAATTGTCAATATGAGGACTATGCATTATTGGTCCGCAGACAATCCAAAATGGCTCCGTCAGGTAGAGCATCAACGTCCGTGGAAAGTTAATGTTTGGTGTGGGATTATTGGAGATACCATTATCGGACCTTTCTTTACAAATGGCATCCAAAATGGCAGACAATACTCCAGATTTGTACGACACAATCTTCCTGTTCTCTTGGACACAGTAACTCTGAACCGGACATTGGTCATGTGGTATGAGCATAACGGATGACCTGCACATAACGCCTTACGAGCACAACGAATTCTGAACTGTAAGTTCCCTGGTAGATGGATTGGACGAAGTGGCCCAGTTAGGTGGCCTGCCCGATCTCCGGACCCTACACCGCTGGATTATTTTCTTTGGGGAGCAGTGAAGGATGCTGTTTACCAACATGAACCAACAACACCAGAGGACATGAAGCAACGCATTATTGATGCTTGTACAGCCATCAAAGAGGAAACAGTAGCACGAAGTAGGGCATCCTTCATCCGCAGAGTGACCCTATGTATGCAAGTCAATGGGCATCACTTTGAGCATGAGATGTGAACGCTATGTTTAGTATGTAGTGCTGGTATCACAGTGGAAGTTTCTACAAAAGGCCATTTTACCCAGTGATGTTAAGAAACATTTGTTTGCAACAATTTGTCATTTAACGCATTAGATAAACATAACATTGATAATTATGTGATAATAAAATTAATTGGTTAATTATGTCCTACCTGAACCTCCCAAATCAAAATATTTTTACCTAAACAACGGTAAAACTTTTAGTCCACTTGCTCGTTTCACTAAAACCATCAACATGAATTTTACTGTTACGAGTGAATGATTAACTGTCACTTGCGCTAGATCTACAGTATAGTAAAGTTTTAACGTTGAACGGCATTACCTTTTTAGTAACGGATTAACGATAAGCGAAATTAACTTTGTGACTAACGTTGCGGTACACAGATATGCTACAGAACCGCATCACCCCTAGCCTATGGGATAAATACCTGCTGGAATGTACGACGTTAATGCAGGATGGCAGCAGACCATATTATTCGTTTCGGACCTCTTGATAAGTATGGAGGTGTGATGACGCATGTCAATCACATCGCGATTACGGGCAGCATGGGGTTCACGCCTGAACCTCCAGACGTGTGCTAGCAGCGCATGTCGGGTGTTTCAAGCGTCAACTTCGCGTCTCAATATCTCGGAATGTAATGGGAATATTGCGATGCAATCAACGCCATTGTGTATGTGCTTTGTCATGCTATGGATTGCTGAAGAAAAAATATAGGAGGTCCATTTAAAAAAACATAAGTTTGTGTTAAAAAACACATATGCTTTCGTTTTAGAATGTTTCCAAATATATACATTCATGGGCCCCAGCCCTACACTGATACCGGTGAAAGTCGTTTTCCAATAGCTGTTATTGTTCCAGAGATATTTTGGGTGGACGAGACAGCTGGGACAGCATATATATATATATATATATATATATATATATATATATATATATATATATATATCCACGAACCTACTACGGTGTCGTAGCAGGCGGAGAGGTGATACTCCGACGTGGCGCGTCCCAGGTGGCGGATAGGGGGGTCCTCACCGGCTGGCCGGCGGACTTGAGCGAAATAAAATAGCTCTCGCGGACCAAACACACAACATCAAGAAATCCATTAGTGTCTGTTCTGGTATCCAGCGACTAGTGGTCTGCGTCTGTTTACCTAGTTGGTGCGGCAGTGAAATATGGCTTGATCTCAGCAATCAAGTCTGCAATTACCGTGATCTTGTTAAAGGTCACCACAACCAACTTCAACTTGAAGTAATCATGATGGAACAAATGGAAAGAAATCCGCTACCCCAGGCCCCAGTCAACGGACTGGACTTTCCTGGTCATCGGATTCTGGGGTACCAGGAACATCATGAGGAGAAGAGTCGGAGCTTCTCAAAACCTCTTCGCAAGCACTACCTTGGCACTCTCAATGCAAACACTCTGTTCAAACTTGGAAAACTAAAACAACTGACAGACATTCTAGATAAATTTCACATCAGAATTCTTGCCATTCAAGAGACGCGCTTCGTAGATGAAAACCATTTCGACACAGAACATTACAGGATTTACAAAGGTAAACCTGCTGCCAGAAGAGGAACACCATTATTGTTTGGTACAGGGTTTGCAGTGCACAAATCAGTCATGGATAACATCATAGACTTCAATTCAATATCAGAACGTATCTCGACACTGTCCTTCAAATCAGGTAATAAAACATACACAATTATCAACGCACATGCACCTACAAATGACCATAACAGAAAGAAGCCACAAGAAATTGAAGACTTCTGGGAAGACATGGAGGAAGTAACTAACAACGTACCAGAAAGACATGTGAAAATTCTAATGGGTGATTTCAATGCGCAGCTTGGTAAGGAGAGAAAATTCAGAGAAATAACAGGCCCATACTCAGCACATATTCGCACGAACAGAAATGGGGAACACCTCATAAAATATTGTCAAAACTTTAACCTCAAAATCATGTCAACACAATTTCAAAAACCAAGACGAAAACTTACAACATGGAAAGCACCCAACACAGTGTGGGGAGAATTTCAGATTGATCATGTGGCCATATCCAAGAAAAATTCGCGGGAGATTCTAAATGTCAGAACACGTAAAGGAGTCTTCGAGTCTGATCATTATTTGCTACAAGTTAAGATTAGGCCAATCCCAAGACTGAAACAGACAGCACAAAACAAAATAGTCAAACCTGATCCGGAATACTTGAAGATAAACAGGGATAAAATCGTTGAAGAAATTAATAGGCATTCAATAGACACATGGACAGATCTGGCGAAGGCAGTTCAGAAGACTATGTGCTGGGGAAAACCACCTAGAAAACGCAAACATAGGTGGTGGAACGCAAATTGTGATGAAGCCATTGAGAGAAGAAAGCAAGCATGGGACAAGTTCAGTAGCTACAGAAATTCAGAAACATGGAAAGAATTTCACGAAGTTCAGAAACTAGCATCGAAGGAAATCAGAAGGGAAAAACGAGCATATGACAATAACAGACTAAAAGAAATTGAGGAAGATTTCAAAAGAAATAACACAAGAAATTTTTACAGAACTTTCAAAGAAAATATTAAGGGCTATCAACCCCCTAGCCTCTGCTTCCGAAGAACAGATGGATCCCTGGAAACAAACACAAAAGAAAACTGTAAAATTCTCAAACATTACTTTGATAAACTTCGTAATTGCAAAAAACCTACAGGAAAATTAACATTCCAAAAGACCACACCTAATGCCGATTCTGATCCACCCACAATAGAAGAGGTAGAGAAAATCATAAAACAAACGAAAAATAACAGAGCTGCCGGAGAAGATGGTATTATCGCCGAGATCTGGAAACTCCAAGATGAAAACATCACCAAAAAAATCCATAAGGTTATCTCCGAAATTTGGATCACAGAGAAAGTGCCAGAGGAATGGAAATTTGCATTGATCCATCCATTACATAAAAAGGGTGATAAGTCAGATCCAAACAATTACAGAGGCATTTCGCTAGTACCAGTTACATACAAAATTTTCTCTAAGGTGCTATTAAACAGACTAGAACCACAAGCAGATCTGCAAATTGGGGAATACCAGGCAGGCTTCAGAAAAGGGAGATCATACATCGAACAGATCTGGAACTTGAGAACACTTTTGAAAGTCAGACAGGCAAGAAACACTGTAGTTACCTTTATGGACTTTAAAAAAGCATATGATTCCATAGACAGACAGACACTCTTTGACGAGCTGGAAGAATATGGTATCGACAGAAAAACCAGGGCACTTATACAACAGACGCTTACAGACACTACCTCCAACATTAAGTTCATGGGAGAAATTTCGGAACCCTTCCACATACACACAGGTGTCCGACAAGGAGACGGGCTCTCACCAATCCTGTTCAACATGGTGTTAGACAAAATTATCAAGCAGTGGGAGGAACAAGTTAAAGGAATGCAGCTGGGAAGAACACGTGAAACCAAAACAATCATAAAATGTCTGGCATTTGCAGATGATATAGCCATACTCAGCAATAATACACAGGAGGCAAAGGAAGCACTGGAATGCTTGCATGAAATAGCTGCCAAAACAGGTCTGCAGGTATCTTACGAGAAGACACAATATATGGAACGACAGAACAACAATACACACCATGCATACTGTATATGGATCCGTAGAAAGAGTCGAAAAATTTAAGTATTTAGGGGAGTACATACAAATGGGAGGATCAAACAAGGCGGCTAACATGGAACGAACGAAGAAACTCCAGAAGGCATACAAACTCACATGGTCACATTATAATAAGAAAAGCATATCGAGGCAGGCCAAACTTAGGCACTAAAAAACAGTTGTATTACCAGAAGCATTGTACGCGTCAGAAACAACCACAATTGGAGCATCAGGCATCATAGACACAGAAAAAATAGAACGCAAAATTCTCAGAAAAATATTTGGACCAATCCACAGAGATGGCATATGGATGAAGCGACCTACCAAAGAGCTGTACCAGCACACTGACAGACTAACAGACGCGATCAGAAAACGCAGATTAACTTTCTATGGGCACATACAGAGAATGGACAACAACCGACTTACAAAGAAAATTTTTGATGTAGTAAACAGCTCAAGCAAGAAAACAGATTGGTATCATGAAATAGACGAAGACTTAAGGCAGATAGGGATCAACAGGCAAATGATAGGAGACAGGAAATAATTCAGAAACAAAGTTAGGAGTGCAAAACTTATTGTAAAGGAGAGAAAGAAGACAGGAACATTATGGACAGAGCAAAGGAAACAGGAGCACAGCCAAAGGATGAAGAGATTTTGGGAAGAGAAGAGGAAGAAAGGAAAGAAGTGAAAATTGTGTCATCATGTGATTTTCGAGTTCAAACACTGTCCATAAGGGCAACAATGAAATGAATGAAATATATATATATATATATATATATATATATATAGGGTGAGTCACCTAACATTACCGCTGGATATATTTCGTAAACCACATCAAATACTGACGAATCGATTCCACGGACCGAACGTGAGGAGAGGGGCTAGTGTAACTAGTTAATACAAACCATAAAAAAATGCACGGAAGTATGTATTTTAAAACAAACCTACGTTTTTTTAAATGGAACCCCGTTAGTTTTGCTAGCACATCTGAACATATAAACAAATACGTAATCAGTGCCGTTTGTTGCATTGTAAATTGTTAATTACATCCGGAGACATTGTAACCTAAAGTTGACGCTTGAGTACCACTCCTCCGCTGTTCGATCGTGTGTATCGGAGAGCACCGAATTACGTAGGGATCCAAAGGGAACGGTGATGGACCTTAGATACAGAAGAGACTGGAACAGCACATTACGTCCACATGCTAATACATTTTTATTGGTCTTTTTCACTGACGCAGATGTACATTACCATGAGGGGTGAGGTACACGTACACACGTGGTTTCCGTTTTCAATTACGGAGTGGAATAGAGTGTGTCCCGACATGTCAGGCCAATAGATGTTCAATGTGGTGGCCATCATTTGCTGCACACAACTGCAATCTGTGGCGTAATGAATGTCGCACACGCCGCAGTACATCTGGTGTAATGTCGCCGCAGGCTGCCACAATATGTTGTTTCATATCCTCTGGGGTTGTAGGCACAACACGATACACATTCTCCTTTAATGTACCCCACAGAAAGAAGTCCAGATGTGTAAGATCAGGAGAATGGGCTGGCCAATTTATGCGTCCTCCACGTCCTATGAAACGCCCATCGAACATCCTGTCAAGGGTCAGCCTAGTGTTAATTGCGGAATGTGCAGGTGCACCATCATGCTGATAGCACATACATCGACGCGTTTCCAGTGGGACATTTTCGAGCAACGTTGGCAGATCATTCTGTAGAAACGCGATGTATGTTGCAGCTGTTTGGGCCCCTGCAATGAAGTGAGGACCAATGAGGTGGTCGCCAATGATTCCGCACCATACATTTACAGTCCACGGTCGCTGTCGCTCTACCTGTCTGAGCCAGCGAGGATTGTCCACGGACCAGTAATGCATGTTCCGTAGATTCACTGCCCCGTGGTTTGTGAAACCCGCTTCATCGGTAAACAGGTAGAACTGCAACGCATTCTCTGTTAATGCCCATTGATAGAATTGCACTCGATGAGTAAAGCCATCATCATGTAATTGCTGATGTAGCGACACATGAAACGGGTGAAAGCGGTGACGATGCAGTATGCGCATGACACTACTTTGACTCAGTCCACCGGCTCTCGCAATGTCCTGTGTACTCGTGTGTGGGTTCATGGCAACAGCAGCTAACACACCAACTGCACCCGCTTCTCCTGTGACGGGCCTGTTACGGACCCGTTTGCGTGCTACGACCATACCTGTTGCATACAGTTGGCGGTAGATGTTTTGCAATGTGCGGCACGTTGGATGCTCTCTGTCCGGGTACCGTTCTGCATACACCCTGCAGGCTTCAGCTGAATTTCGTCGACACTCGCCATAGATGAGTATCATCTCCGCCTTTTCAGAGTTCCAATACACCATGGTCGCAGTTCCTACAACACTACACTATCACAGACGTCTGGTAACATGGTGTACCACAGTTGGTCTGCGTGCGGAGACAAATGCAGAAGAACAATAGCAGCAAGCGCTACATGCGGACACTGCGACAGCTAGACCAAACCACAACAGTGCACTACAGCCACACTCGTAAACACGGTCGTCATCGTAAACATGTCCCTGCAGATGCTGCTCGCCGACCGTGGCCCGTGTTTGTTACAACACGCAACTGAACGTCGGAGGTTTCAAGCGTCAACTTTAGGTTACAATATCTCCGGATGTAATTAACATTTTACAATGCAACAAACGGCACTGATTATGTATTTGTTTATATGTTCAGATGTGCTAACAAAACTAACGTGGTTCGATTTAAAAAAACGTAGGTTTGTGTTAAAAAACATACTTCCGTGCATTTTTTTATGGTTTGTATTAACCAATTACACTAGCCCCTCTCCTCACGTTCGGTCTGTGGAATCGGTTCGTCAGTATTTGGTGTGGTTTACGAAATATATCCAGCGGTAACGTTAGGTGACTCACCCTGTATATATATATATATATATATATATATATATATATATATATATAATTCTTATTATTATTATTTGTGTTATGCCCTTGAAGAGGGAATGTAGACTAAACTCCATGTCCATTTCCCTATTGTTTTCTCTTTACGTTCTGACCAAACATCCCGCATTCGTGAGCTGTGTTTCTGCATGCTTTCTTCGTTCCACTTTAGGTCCTGTGTTCTCTTCAGCTTCTCTTTTTCCATGTTCGCCCAGTGTTCCTTCATCCTCTGGCTGTGTTCTTGTCCCCTCTGATCAGTCCATTGTATTTGTTTGTTGTCTGGTGTCTCTTGTAGTTTGTTTCTTCTGATAAGGTTCCTAAGGATTGTTTTGTTTTGTATTGTTTCCTGTGTGATGTTGAGTTGTTCCATGTCATTTCTTACTCCATTCATCACCGCGCGGGATTAGCCGAGCGGTCTAGGGCGCTGCGGTCATGGACTGTGCGGCTGGTCCCGGCAGAGGTTCGAGTTCTTCCTCGGGCATGGGTGTGTGTGTTTGTCCTCAGGATAATTTAGGTTAAGTAGTGTGTAAGCTTAGGGACTGATGACCTTAGCAGTTAAGTCCTATAAGATTTCATACACATATGAACATTTTTGAACTCCATTCATCCATTTGTTGTTTTCCCTTGTGCTAACCCAGTGCAAGATCTGCCTCGTTATCCTATGTGGTGCCATTCTGGTGAGGTGTCCATAAAACTGTAGTCTTCGTTTCTTGATGTGGTCTGTTATTCTCTCTGTCTGTTCGTATAGATCTTCAGCTGGCCTCTTTATCCATACTCCGTCATCTTGCATCGCCCTGAGTATTTTCCTGAGTATATTTTATTCCATCTTCTCTATCTGTTTGATTCGTGTCTGTCCTTGTACCACTGTCGTCTCGGATACGTCTTATGCTTCTGGTAGCACCACCATCTCATAGTGTCGTAGCTTGGCCTTACTTGACATGCCTTTCTTATTGTAGTGATTCCAAGTCAGTTTGTAGGATTTCTCTAATTTCGCTCTTCTCCCTTCATTAGATACTTTATTTCTTCCTGTAATCTGTATTGTTTCTCCCAGGTACTTGAAATGTTCTGCTCTGTGTATTGTCCCATATTTTCTGTGTAGTGATGTGTGTTTTTGGATGCTCATGAACTGTGTTTTTTCGTATGATATCTGTAGTTCGGTCTTGGCTGCGATGTCATGTAGTTCCTATATGGCTCTTATTGTTACTGTTCGTCGTACTGTTACGATGGCTAACTGGTCTGCGAATGCTAGGCACTCGACTCTTACTTTTCCCAACAGGATTCCTTTCTGTGTCTTTTCCCATTCCTTCACTATTTTGTTCAGTACTACGCTGAACAGCAATGGCGGGAGGCCCTCGCCCTGCCTGACACCTGATTTCGAATTATTCTGAGAGCTCCCCACAGAACTTTACTTTACATGTCGGGTTTATTAGTGTTTGCCTGATTATGGTTAGTGT